>NC_022011.1:53305694-53319963 GCF_000317375.1 Microtus ochrogaster | reverse complement strand
AGTTCCAGGACAGGCTCCAAAGCTACAGAGAAACCCTGTCTCGAAAAACCAAAAAAAAAAAAAAAAATAAGTGAGCCTCCATGAAAAGGATCTCCCTCACTCACCTTTGTCCATAGTGTCGTGTAAAATGTTTGGTACAATGAACAATTGGTTGTTGAACTGACCGGCACCCATCACCTTGATTGGTCATCCCTCATCGATAAGGTACTTTGACTTGTTTTGAATATTGTCTGAAAAATTGACTACAGCACTATTTCTCAAAATGTGTCCTCAGACCTAAAATCTTGTAAGAGGGGCCATGACCCAGGGTAACCTCTGGCACATAGACACTCTTGTCTGGGCACCAGCGAATTGCTGTCTATAGTCTTCTAAGTTCTTCTGGTTCTCACTGCAGCCTGAGAACTGCCCTGGTGTAAAAATGTGTGAGCCATTTGTATAGGGACAAAAATAAAGACAAAGACATGAAAAACATTAATCAACGCAAGGAAGATAGATATGGGTCAAGTGAGTGGCATAGACTTGTGTCTTTAGGAGACGAATTGTCAAAAACAAGTTTAAATTCCTTAAAACTTGCCCAGTTTTCTCAGCTTCCTCACCCAACTGCTATGAGATTCATACTCAGCATGAGGGGAAAATGTATCCAAACTCATAGCTAAGACCGACCCCAAATACATGTCAGAGAAATGGCAGGCTTGAGATTTGGGCCTCTAGTTTTCATCTGACATTGTTCACTTGCCCAAACAATAGTGAGCAGCAGGGGCTGCCAGGCAGGGGCCACCGTGAGTAAATTCTATGAACACAGCTCTCTTCATGAGGTGTACCCATCTTAAGTTGTAAACCAGCAGTTCCTAAAGGAAAGGCCACTTGGACTCAGCTTGCCTGGACAAGCGAAGTGCTGAATTCTCTTCCCTAGATCCCTCACTGTCCTCGTATGTGAATTGGGCCATGCACTTTATTTCAATCACCCTTGTGTTCCCCACCCACTCCTAACTCCTGACATGGCAAGACTATGTCCCAAGTTAGTAATGAAATGAAGACATTTTGTAAAAGAAGTCTTGTTCTGCTGTAAACCTCACATACGGGTTCCTATTTTAGCTACAGCTCAAAGTCTACACATATATTCATTGTGCAAACATTAGTGAATAGATTTAAAACCCTAAAGTTTCATCACAGGTGGTAAGAACTATTTAAATTTTACCTTCTGTACATATCCCTAAGCAAACATGTATCCTTCATCCTTATCATTACAGAAAATAGATTTGGATAGAGTTTGGACAATAATACTGTTCTCTCTCTCTCTCTCTCTCTCTCTCTCTCTCTCTCTCTCTCTCTTGTATAAACCGAACACTCAGAATTCATTTTGCAGAACTCAAGAACAAGATAGGTCACCACAACATGAGGAACTGCATTAAAGGATCAAAGCATAAGGAAGGTTGAGAGCCACTACTCTAAATGAATCAAAGGCCACAATCCTTTCTCTATTATTTCTTATATAATATAAGATATTAAAAGGGCTAGAAAAAATATTGGGGGATAGAAAAATATGGGAGGTCAATATTTATATCACGAGCTACAAGGGGAATGCTTTTCCAAACAATATTTCAAATGATAAAGGGAAAACATAATGGGGGAAAATGAATCAGCCAACTGTACACCAACAACTTTAAGTTGTGTTTGAAAACCAATACATAGTAATCTGGAAAAATATTTGCAGCATAAAATTGCAAAATACTTAAAATGCAAAAGACTTCTACCAAAAGACAAATATCTCTAGGACATTGGGCAAAAGATATAAGCATTTTATATGCTCATGAAGAGATGTTTGATGTCATAATCATAAAAATACAAATTTAAACGATTTAAGTTTTTTCAATAAGTTTAGCAGATATAAGTAAGTTTATTGGCAGCCCATGTTCATAGGAATAAATGAATGATTGGTACCTCTGTAGCTACAGGTTGATATCACCTCTCCAAAGGGGACTTGCTGTCCATCTGACACAAGGAGAACACCAGCTCTCTCCACCGACTGTGGAGCAAACATCAGAGCTCAGACTTCTCCTGTAGGAGATCCAGGAAAGAGAAATCTTTCCAGAGATAGCTCCTGAGTGAATGTTCCAGGTATGTCCCATTTAGAAAACTCTATCTTGTCCAATACTGAGGGGACGTAAGAGGTGAGTGAACAGCCACATAGTGGGACGCCCTGCTCTCTAGGACTTCCACAATGGGACAAAATCCCAGGTCCCTTCCCCAACTCCCTTGGCATTTCTAGCCAGCCAACAGGGAGTTTCCTATGGCTAGGCTCCCCCCAAACCCAAACTCATCCACTGGACCCTCCAAGTTACCAGCCATACCCCACCTAAGAGCTTAGAGATTGCTGTAATACTGAGGGGACCAATAGCTTGCTACAACACTGAGGGGATTAAGAGAGAGCACCAAGGGAGCAAACCAGGAGAGAAGACCAAGAGAGCAGGTGTATAGAGATTACAGAGGCTCTCTGAGACAGACATTGACAGTACAGAGGAGACCAAGAAAACTCCCAAACACTCAGATAGCCACTGCAAGGATTGGACCAAGACACAAAGACACTGCCAACCTCATTTGAAGAGAGATGGATAGGCGCCAATGCAAGAATTCCTCCAAAAACCTAAAAAGCAAAATGGTAACACCAGAACCCAGCAGTGACACAACAGAAGACGTAGAAGAAAATGACTCTAAATGTAACTTTATGAAAATGGAGATCTTTAAAGAGAAAATGAAAAACTCCCTTAAAAAACAAACAACAAATTGGAAGACAAAAAATTGGAAGAAATTAATAAATCCCTCAAAGAAAACCAAGAAAAAAAACAATCAAACAGGTGAAGGAAACAGTTCAAGACTTGAAGACTGAAATTGAGGTAATAAAATACAAACTGAGGGAATTCTGGATATGGAAAATCTAAGTAAATGAACAAGATCTACAGAGAAAAGTAGAACCAACAGAATACAAGAGATGGAAGAAAGAATCTCAGCCGTTGAAGATACTATAGAGGAAATCGATTGGTCAAAGAAAACATTAAATCCAACAAATTCTTAACACAAAATATTCAGGAAATCTGGGACACCATGAAAAGACCAAACCTAAGAATAATAGGGGTAGAAGAGGAAGAAGAACCCCAGCTCAAAGCACAGAAAATATATTCAACAAAATCATAGAAGAAAACTTTTCCAACCTAAAGAAGGATATTCCTATGAAGGCACAAGAAGCTTACAGAACACCAAATAAACTTGATCAAAAAAATCCCCTAATAATCAAAACACAAAACATACAGAATAAAGAAAGAATATTTAGAGCTTCAAAGAAAAAAGGTAACAGATAAAGGTAAACCTCAGAATTACACCTGAATTCTCAATGGAAACTATGAAAGCCAGAAGGTCCTGTTTAGGTGTGCTGCAGACACTAAGAGACCATGAATGCAAGCCAAGACTACTATACCCAGCAAAGCTTTCATTCACCACCAATGGAGAAAACAAGATATTCCATGACAAAAACAGATTTAAACAATATGTATCCAGGAACCCAGCCTTACAGAAAGTACTAAAAGGAAAACCCCAACCCAAGGAAGCTAACTGCACCCACAAAAACACAGGCATCTGATAATCCCCCAGAAGCATAACCTAAAGAAGGGAAACACATAAACACTGCTATCAAAAAATAACCAGATTTAACAACCACTGATCATTAATATTGCTTAATATCAATGGAGTCAATTCACCCATAAAAAAGACACAGGCTAAGAGGATAGATATGAAAACAGGTTCCAGTCTTCTGCTGTATACAAGAAACACAACTCAACTCAAAGACAGACACTGCCTCAGAGTAAATGGTTGGGGAAAGGTTTTCCAATCAAATGGACCAAAGAAACAAGTGGGTGTAGCTATCCTAATATCTAACAAAGTTGATTTCAAAATAAAATAAGTCAAAAAAGATGGAGCAGGACACTATATATTGATGAACAATTCATCAAGATGCAATCTCAATCCTGAACATCTACACCCCTAATACAAGAGCACCCACATATGTAAAAGAAACATTACTAAAACTTAAATCACACATCAAATTCACTAATAATAGACTTCAACACTCCACTCTCACCAATGAACAGGTCAACCCAAAAGAAACTTAACAGAGAAATAAGAGAACTAACAGATGTCATGAATCAAATGGACTTAACAGACATCTATAGAACATTCCACCCAAATACAAAAGAATATACCTTCTTCTCAGCACTTCATGGAACTTTCTCTAAAATTGATCACATACTTGGTAACAAAGCAAACCTCCACAGATACAAAACCAGGGATTAAAGTTAGAATTTAACAACAATACTACTCTCAGAAAGCCTACAAACTCATAGAAATTGACAGTGAACTGCTGAACCATCCCTGGGTCAAGGAAGAAATAAGAAATTAAAGACTTCTTTGAATTCAACAAAAATAAAGGCACAACATATTCAAACCTATGAAACACTATGAAAGCAGTGCTAAGAGGAGAGTTCATAGCACTAAGTGTCCACATAAAGAAAATGGAGAAAGCTCACATTAATGACTTAACAGCACACTTGAAAGCTCTAAAATAAAAAGAAGCAGACTCACCCAGAGAGAGTATAAAACAGGAAATAAATTGAGGGCTGAAATCAACAAAATAAAAACAAAGAAATCAATACAAAGAATAAATGAAACAAAGAGCTGGTTCTTTGAGAAAAATCAACAAGATAGACAAACCCTTATCCAAACTAATCAAAAAGCAGAGAGCAAAAATCCAAATTAATAAAATCAGAAATGAAAGGGGGGACATAACAGACACTGAGAAAAATCAGAGAATAATTAGGTCATACTACAAAAACCTGTACTCTACAAAATTGGAAAATGTAAAAGAAATGGACAAGTTTTTAGATACCATATACAAAAATTAAATCAAACCCGGGTGAGCAATTTAAATAGACCTATACTGCAAAAAAATAGAATCTGTAATCAAAAACATCCCAACCAAAAAAAAAAAAAAAGCTCAGGGCCAGAAAGTTTTAGTGCAGAATTCTACCAGAACTTCCAAGAAGAGCTAACACCAATACTCCTTAAAGTGTTCCACATAATAGAAACAGAAGGAACAAACTCTTTTTATGGGGCTACAGTTACCCTGATACCAAAACCATACAAAGACTCAACCAGGAAAGAGAATTACAGTCCAATCTCACTCATTAACATGGATGCAAAAATATTCAATAAAATACTAGCAAACCAAATCTAAGAACACATCAAAAAAATCATCCACCATGATCAAGTTGGCTTCATCCTAGAGATGCAGGACTGGTTCAACATACAAAAATCTTATCAAAGTAATCCATCATATAAATAAACTGAAAGAAAAAAAATATGATCATTTCACTGAATGCTGAAAAAGCATTTGACAAAATTTAACACCCCTTCATGATAAAGGTCTTGGTGAGATCAGGGATACAAGGAACATATTTAAATATAATAAAATCAATAAACAGTAAGCCAATAGCCAATATCAAATTAAATAGAAACTCAAAGCAATTCCACTAAAATCATGAACAAGACAAAGGTGTTTTGTTCTCTCTTCACATAGTTCTTCAAGTTTAAGCAATGGTAATAAGACAAAAAAGGAGATCAAGTGTATTCAAATTGGAAAGGAAGAAGTCAAACTTTCATTATTTGTAAATAATATGATAGTGTATATATAAGTGACCCCAAAAACTCTACCAGAGAAATCCTACAGCTGATAAATACCTTCAGTGATATGGCAGGATACAAGAACAACTCAAAAAACTCAGTAGCCCTCCTATACACAAACAATAAAGAAGCTGAGAAAGAAATCAGAGAAACATCACATTTCACAATAGCCACAAATAACATAAAATATCTTGGAGTAACACTAACCAAAGAAGTGAAAGACCTATTTGACAAGAACTTTAAGTCTTTGAAGAAAAAAAATTGAAGAAGATACCAGAAAATGGAAAGATCTTCCATGTTCTTGGATAGGTAGGATCAACATAGTAAAAATAGCAATCCTACCAAAAATCAATCTATAGATTCAATGCAATCCCCATCAAAATCCCAACACAATTTTTCACAGACCTTCAAAGAACAATAATCAACTTCATTTGGAAAAACAAAAAACCCAGGATAGCCAAAACAATCTTGTACAATAAAGGAGGCATCACCATCCCTGACATCAAGCTCTATTACAGAGCTACAGTAATGAAAACAGATTGGTACTGGCATAAAAACAGAGAGATTGACCAATGGAATCAAATCAATGTCCTGGATATTAATCCACCCACCTATGAACACCTGTTTTTTGACAAAGAAGCTAAAATTATACAATGGAAAAGAAAGCATTTTCAACAAATGGTGCTGGCATAACTGGATATCAACATGTAGAAGAATGAAAATAGATCCATATCTATCACCATGCACAAAACTCAAGTCCAAATGGATTAAAGACCTAAATATAAATCTGACCACACTAAACCTCATAGAAGAGAAAGTGGGAAGTAGTCTTCAGTGCATGGACATGGGAGACCACTTCCTAAATATAACCCCAGTAGTACAGACACTGAGGGCAACAATAAATAAACAAAACCTCCTGTAACTGAGGATCTTCTGAAAAGCAAAGGACACAGTCAATAAGACAAAAATGCAGCCTATTAAATGGAAAAAGATCTTCACTAACCCCACATCAGAAAAAGGACTGGTCTCCAAAATATATAAATAAATTAAGACATTAAAATTCTAAATAACCCAATTAAAAACTGGGGAATGGAACTAAACAGAGAAATCTCAACAGAAGAATCTCAAACAGCCAAAAGACACTTAAGGAAATGTTCAACATCCTTAGCGATCAGGTAAATGCAAACCAAAACAACTCTGAGATACCATCTTACACCTGTCAGAATGGCTAAGATCAAAAATACTAATGGTAGCTTATGCTAGAGATGATGTGGAGTAAGGGAAACACTCATGCATTGCTGGTGGGGATGCAAACTTATACAACCACTTTGGAAATTTGCAGCAGTTTCTCAGGAAATTGGGAATCAACCTACCTCAGGATTCAGCAATACCACTCTTGGGCATATACCCAAAAGATGCTCAGTAATACTACAAAAAGCATTTGTTCAACTATGTTCATAGCAGCATCATTTGTAATAGCCATAACCTGGAAACAACCTAGATGCCCCTCAATCGAAGAATGAATAAAGAAAATGTGGCATATTTACACATTAGAGTACTACTTGGTGGTAAAAAACAATGACATCTTGAATTATGTATGCAAATGGATAGAATTAGAAAACACTATCCTGAATGAGGTAACCTAGACCCAAAAAGATAAATATGGTATGGACTCACTCATAAGGGAATACTAGCTATAAACAAAGGACATTGAGCCTATAGTTCCTGATCCTAGAGAAGCTATGTAATACGGTGAACCCATAGAAAAACCAACTCCAGCTGTACTGGGAAGGAACAAGCGTAGGGCCAAACTAGTCCCTCTGAATGGGGCTGACAGTTGCATGGCTAGGGCAGACTGAGGGACCACTGACAGTGGCACCAGGATTTATCTCTACTGCATGTACTGCCTTTTGGGGATCCTATTCTCTTTGGATGTATATTTTGCTCAGCCTAGATATAGTAGGGATAGCCTTGGACCTTCCCCAAAGCAATGTGCTTTAGCCTCTCTGAGGATTAGATAGGGATGGGTGGGAGGGTATGTGGAGGAAATGGGATGAGAGGAGGGACTGGGAACTTGAATTGGTATTTTTTAAAATCTAATAAATTTTTCAAGAAAGAAGAAATACAACTGAAAAATATCTTCATCTGTGCAATGAAGAAAATCCACAATAATATCCCTAGGCTTTTGATATCTTGTCATGACTGCAGATGAAAAATTATGTGTGTGTACACATGAACTTGCTTTTAACATGTGTGTTATATATAACATATGTGTATATAATATACATGTAACACGCATGTATATGTCAAAAACAAATTCCCATAACTCAATTAATTTCCTTGAACCTTAACCAAATGTTGAGTACTATAAAGTATGGGATATAGCTTAGTATTAAAAGTAAGAATAAGAACATTTTTATTTGCTTCTCAAGACAGGATTTCCCAGTTGCTTTGGAGTCTGTCCTGAAACTCACTCTGTAGACCAGGCTGGTCTCGAACTCACAGAGATTCCCCTGCCTCTACCTCCGGAGTGCTGAGATCAAAAGCATGTACCCCCACTGCCCAGCCAATACTAAGAACTTTTAACCCCATATTAACTGTTTGACAAAGAAAAATATGTTGTTCCTACTATGAGTTTTTACACAAATTCTACACTTCTTTCCTTACATAGTGAGTCGCCTGTGGGATAAGAAAGGAAAATTTCATCCTCATACCTTTTGGCTCCTGTGCAGACCACTTTCCCAGAGCTAAATAAGAGGGCTGTTGTCCTTGGCTCTCGGATCCTCATTATGACTGCAGCAAACCTCTGCACACCAAAGCCAATGGGAGAATTAGTCTCTACTGGGAGTTAATAGTTGTAGCCCAGTTAGAAAGTTGGGACTGTGTATGAAAATCTCGAGGAAACTGAAATGGACGAGAAAAACCGAACAATGTCTGGGTCTATCCTCCCACGTTAACCAAAGTTATAATTACAAAATGTTACTCTACAGCTGTTTCCAAAGGATCAGCTAAAATGAGAGTATCTGTTCCATTTAAGGTCTGATGCTATGAGCTTTAGACTTTCTCTCGTTTATACACTCAACAAGACTAACAAAGTCCATTGTTGCCCTCATTTAATAAACAAGTATTTCACCTCCAACATTATCATAACTTGGTAAAGACATAATATAATCTTTACCATTGTATCATTAGATTTATACTGATATACTTTCTTTTTCTCTTAAGAGCAAGCGTGCAGATGGCGAGCTGAGGATATGGTGCCATTAGCCAGGTGCCCACCTGGCACACATGAAGTGCCGGGTCTGATTCCCAGGATGGAAACATCCAGGTTTGGTCCTAACACTCTGGAGGTGGAGATGAGTTGGGGGGGGGGAGGGGGGAGTTCAAGGTCATCCTCGGCTGCACTCAAATTTGAGGCCAGTTTAGAATATATGAGATCTCATCTTATCCCAAAACAAAAATTAGATGAGCCTGATGTGGCCCATGCCTATTATCCCAGTACTTGAGAGGCTGAGGCAGGAGGATTCCAAGTTTAAGAATAACATAAGCTACATAGCTAAATCTCATTTCAAGACCAAAAAAAAAAAATCACAGAAAACAAAAGTATGCTATTATATATGTTACTGCCAAGATTCTAGAATACCAAGGCAACTAAAATGCAGAACACAACATACATAATGACAAGCATGCTAAAGACAAAGGAAAAATCCATTTCATCAAGGTCCAGCCTTTATAATTCTTCTCAATGTGTGTTCCCAGGCCTGCTCATTGATAAGACCCCTCAAGGACACTGAAGCCCTTGACACAGTCAGCTTATCACATTAGCAAGGCACTAAATGACTTGGTCCTCCCATAGGTCCTACACACGCACTTCTCCAACTTTCCAGTTGAAATTGGAGTGGGTCCCCTGCAAGATCACCTCTTGTGGGGCAGCTACTCCAAAAGATCATGGATCACTTCAGGCTCAGACAAGCAATTGCAATTTGAACTGGAAACACGAAAAAACCCTGCATCACCACCAGAGACTGAATGAGTCCTCATTAATGCTTTTTGTGTGCTTATTAAAATATATCATTTTCCCTGGTATTCATTAATATAAGAAAGAAATATACATATCTTCACTAGATGATCCACGCAAACAGACTCGCAATCCTGCCCCAGCTTCTCAAGTACTAGGAGTACAGGTGTGAACCAACTATTTCGTTTTCTTTTGTTTTTGTTTTTTTGAGAAAGGATCTCACGATGCACCCTGGCTATGACTCTCTGTGTAGACCAGACTAACCTCGAACTCACAGAGCTCTGTCTGCCTCTGCCTCCCAAGAAAAGGAATTTAAAAACCGGTACCACCATGCCCAGCAATTGTTATATTCTCATCATGATTTTATTAAAAATTTAAGATAACTCAAAGCACGAACTTGAATTTGCATAGAAAGTACAATTCCAGACAGCTCCTATACATTCTCTTCCTATACATTCCAGCAGGGGAAGCTGAAGACGTGAGAAAAATATGCATAAAATGATCTTTTTTCCAATAATGCAATCTGTCATTGCTGCCGCCCTAAGAATTCACCTCACAGCTGTATTTCTTTGCTTCCACTTCTTCTTTTTCCTTTTGTGTGTAGGGAGAAGGGAGAATAGTTTGAGACAGGATCTCACTATGTAAGCCTGGCTTACCTTACTTAGTTCGTAGATGAGGCTGGTCTTGAACCCACAGAACTACATCTGCCTCAGTCTCCCAAATGCTGGTATTATAAGGTGTGTACCACCATGCCCAGCCTCACCAGGTGTTTCTATTCATACTCTAGCCAGAGACGTGAGACAGAAAAGGAAAAGCTATTTGGTATCTGGATAATAACATAACACTAAATTCAGATGTCAGCGAAAGCAAATGCTTAGTCTATAAAGAATTGATTTACATAGTCTCTCTCACTATTGTGATTCTTTATCATCTGATCACAAATCTTCTGCCACTGAGTCCACGGAGCTGTTTTCCAGTGGACATGAAGTACACATAATTGTACTCCTGGCTCAGGACTTAGCTTCTAGCCCTGCCTTCCTCTACAAAGCACAAAGCCTGAGGAATCATTAAATGTTGAGGAAGCTAACAAATCCAAATTCTGTAAGCAAATATGTCAACGAAGATAGGATGTCTTCATATTTTATTAAACTGCAGTCAGCAGACATGGGCAGGGGGATCTCTGTGAGATTGAGGCTGGCTTGGTTACATAGTGAAAAAAACCTTTAGGTGGGGAACCATTGAACCAGCCATGTGTAAGCAAAAGCTAGAGCCTTATAAACAACTTAGCTTTTTTTTTTTCTGTTTTCTGATTATGTGCTTCTTGTTGCTGTTTTGAGATAGGATTTCTCTGTGTAGCCCCGACTGTCCTGGAACTCACTCTATAGACTAGGCTGGCCTTGAACTCACAGAGATCCATCTGCCTCTCTCTCCCAAATGCACCACCACCACCACCTGGCTCAATTTAGCTTTTTTGGACAAAAGAAACCAAAAATGGAAAAACATAGACATGTCAGCTATGTGAGCCAGCATTTAGAAAAATAGCATTTCTCACCAGGCATGGTTACACAGACCTATAATCCCAGCAATCCAGCCTTTTGGGAGAAGAGGCTGGAAGAGTCCAAGTTCAAACCTAACCTGGGCTATGTGGCAAGACATTGTCAAAAAAAAAAAAAACGAATCCAAAAGAATCCACAGGTCCACAGGTGTGATAATTCAAGTTAATTTCAAGTTAGTGTTCCACTGTATTGAAAACAGACATGCTGAAAATCTTTGTGAATGACAAGGAAAGCTCTAGTTTCAGGATTTTCAATTATTGCTCTATTCAGCATGGAAAATGGATGACTTTATAACTTCAAAATAAAAAATAAGATAGTTAACCTTCTGAATTAACAAAACTTTTCACTAAGAATTTATTTGAAGAAAATAAATGAGCCAATGTCATAACCGTAAGTGAACAATACCTAAGAAAATTGCAATGGTTGAAAGGGACACCGAAGTCTCTTACCTTAGGGTTATATTCTGTGTTTTTGGCATTCAGAGCTATTTTCCTCAGGTCCAATTTACAAGCCAGATTTGCAGTGGAAACTATATTCCTGAAGAAACAAGGCAATCCAGAAGATCATAATGGTATAGTTTCAACACCAACTTAGCTTACTTCATTAAGTTATTTCATAGACTCTGCCTTAGCAACTTGCTCGGGGGAGAATTCTCAGCATGAAATGCAAAGGCATGTAGTCCTTAGTTAACTGTAAACCTCAGTGTGCTAAAATCCACATTTTCTTACATTTCATAACTAAAATTAAGTTTTGGAACTTAATTTTATAATTAATAAAAAAACCAACACTGTCCTAAAACAGAAACCACAAATCCAAGGGAGTTTGCCAATCAAACTCAATTTTATATCTTTTGTGTTTACCCAGCCCCTAACTACCATTGTTAACAACTTCAGTGCTTTGGTATAGACAATATAATCTTTCAAGAATGTCTTGTTAATCTTGACCCTCCTCTAAGGGAGCCAAGAATTGGTGTTGCCTTTAATAAGTAACCATCCTGCCATTGGTTATGATCCATTAAGAACTGAAAAAGAATAAGGCAATCTGAAATGTTCCTTCTTCCACCGTTATCCTGAAGCTAGTTCTCATGGTCTGAAACATAAACTGCGCCTGTAGAAACAGCCCTCCCTTTAAAAGCAAGTACTCTTACTGCAACTGAGGCACAATTCCAGAGCGTTCTGAAACAGGGTTCATTGGTGTCATGGACACTAAGGATGCCTTAGGTAAGGCATCAGAGTTGGGTTTTCCTGGAGCGGACTGGCTGGAGTCAGCACCATCGGGGCGCAGGAGGGAATCCGGTGAACTGCCGCTGTTCAAGCTCAGCCCGCTGTCCTCCCCACCAGGCAACTGCAACTGACAGGGCTGATCTTGAGCTTCACAACTTGGCTCCTTTTCATGCTCGTTTCCAACGACAGTCTGGTCTTTATTTTCTTGAATAAGCTCATCTGGTAGGAAGCTTAGATCCACAGGTGAGAAGTCCCTGGATGCTTCTTTGCCTCCGCCAAGATGTGAATTAAACACCGTCTCTGGATGGGACAGATTAAGCGGGTGCACATCTAAAGGCGCTTGTGGGCTGAACAGTTGAGACACGGCTCGAGGATAGTAATCCTAGGCAACGTGCAAAGCAAAAACAAAATAGAAATCAAAACGCCAGTGGGTTACACCAATGGGACTCCACTATGGCAGGAAGCCAACGGCTTCAGTCTGAAAGGCAGTTCAAGATGGCCTCCATTCACACCCGCCTCCTACAAAGTCCCACAAAGATTCTACTACAGAGCACCAGCATGCTTAAGAATCCATCTTAGAGCTGGAAAGATGGCTCATAAGAGGATTGCCTGCTCTTCTAGAGGCTTCAGTTTAAGGGGATCTGACATGCGCTCATGGATTCGTTCACTGGGCACCAGGCATGTGCATGGTACGCATACGCACAGGCAAAATACTCATACACAGAAAATAGAAACAAATAAATCTGTGGTTACTATATCTTAAAATATAGAGAAGGCATTCACCGTACAATGTTTTTCCTACTTCAGTTATAGCTTGCTAAGTTGTCCCTAACTCCAGCTGTGTAATTGGTATAGTTGAACTCAAGATGCCTAGAAAGTTGAAGACAGCAGCTTATTCTGTTAGATAATTGTAAGCATCAGATAACTTTTAAATGCTCTTTTAAATTCACATTGAGGATTTTTTAACTACTTTTTGATTATGTATATGTGTGAAGGGGATATGTGCACTTGAGTGCAGAGGCCTAAGGAATCTAGAAGAAGGCACCAGATCTCCCTAGAGCTAAAATTACAGAAAATCGTGAGCCACAGACATGGGTGCTGGGAACTGAACTCAGGCGATCTGCAAGATTGGTTCTTGCTCCTAACTACGGCGCCACATCTCTGTGGCCCCATAAAAAAATCACAGTTTAGAGTAAGCAGGTGAATCTTGGGACTTAGTCTTACTTGACTGGTCAGCACTCATTAAAGACTCAGCATTGCTTTTTTTCTCATCAAAGGAGAGATTTACAACTTGTGTGAATTTAGAACAGATAAATAAGTTACTGAGATTGAAATATTAAGGATATTTTAAATTGACATTTGTTTTGTTTGGGAGATAGGGTCTCATTATACCCTAGGCTGGCCTCAGCCTCTGTGGTGCTGGCTCATACCTTTAATTCCAGCACTCAGGAAGCAGAGGCAGGTGGATCTCTGTGAATCTGAAGGTCTTTCTAGTGAGTTCCAGGACAGCCAAAGCTACATAAAGAGACATGCCCCCATTGCCCCCCCCAAAAAAAGAGGAAGGGGAGGGGGGGGAGAGAGGGCACAGAGAAAGAGAGGGAGGGATAAAAAGGAGAAGGGGGCAGAGGAGGAGATAGAGGGGCAGAGAAGGGGAGAGAGAGAGGAGAAAAGAGAGAGAAAAATAGAGTTAAAAAATCTTAACGAGCCAGGCGATGGTGGCGCACGCCTTTAATCCCAGCACT
>NC_022011.1:53268818-53305594 GCF_000317375.1 Microtus ochrogaster | reverse complement strand
AAAAAAAAAAAAACAAAAAAACAAAAAAAAAATTTTAACGAACCAAGTGTGGTCACAGGTGGTGGGCCGCAAGTGTAGTTCCAGCTACTGTGGAAACTGAGGCAGAGGCATAGCTCGAGCCTAGTTGTTCACAACCAGTCTGAGAGGTCAGATGCCCTGAGCATGGCCTACAGCAGAAGCGCTGGAACCCCAGGTGACTGCAGGCATAGCATGTCCCTTTACCACCAGGACCAGGCCATCTAACTTCATGGCTAAGATGTCTAAATTGACAACCCTGATTATCTCACTGAACTTCCAAGTTCAGCTGAAGGGCCTGGATCGAACCTGCCTCTTAGGGAAGATTTGGCATTTCAAAGAGACTCCCCAAGGCCAACACAAGTCCCGGTTTTTCAGCGAGGTGGCTGCCAGGCTCACCTGGATGGAGTATGGCTCCAGGAAGAGGTCCAGGTACGCGTCCTCCTCCTCCATGAGGGAGAGCCCACCAAGAAGAGCTGGGAACAAGCAAAGGGATCAGCGTCCAAGCAAATCAGAGGCGCTTTGGTGGAACCAGCCCAGCTTCGGGCCCTGATGACCTTTATCAGCCTCGGGCAGGACACAATGAGGTGGGTCTACCACCTGCACAGATGGCGTGAATGAGCTGAGGAACCAGGTGAGAGGCAGAGAAGGAGCTGATGAGCCTGGCGAGACACAGCTGGTGGCACCCAGAGGCAGAGAAGGGCTGCTGAGTTGGCTGGGGCACACCAGGCAGAGCCCCCACTGGCGCTCCCACCGCCACCACTGGGCCTGCACCCGTTGCCATGCTTCCAGGAGAGCAGCAGAAAGTTAGCGACGAACACTGTGAGAGAAAAAAAAAAATGCACTTTCTCTTACTCTTTTCCTTTTTCTCCTTCGGTCCTCTTTCCCTCCTTTTCCCCCTCCCTCTTCTCTTTGCATGCAGCTCAGGCTAGCCACAAACCGTCCCCCAGCCCCTGAGTGCTGGGATTACAGAGCATATCACCATTCGCGGATTTCTCTGATGTGGCATCTTTATTATATTTGTTTATCTCCGTTGATGTGTGCGTGTACATGTGGCGCCTCACAGAGATCACGTGATGGTCAGATGACCGCTTTCAGGAATAGATTCTCCCCTTCCAGCATGTGGAAGGAACTGGAGGCTCCAAATCGAGAGGAGCAAGCTTGGTGGCAAGCGTCCTTACCCGCTGAGCCCCCTTACCACCCAGATGTGACATTTCTGTTATTATTTTTTCACCGTCACACCTCAGGTAGCTTTTCACCAATCACAGGGAATTTACCGACAGCTGTGTCAGCCCAGGTAGCTTTTCAGCAGCTACAGGGAATTTACCTGCAGCTGGGGTATTCCACAGATAGGGTCCAGACAACGCAAGAAGATACTGCAAAACTCAATATCCAGTTGTTTTTTGCTGGGATTAAAAGATGGGTGTGCTTCCATTGAATCAGGGCTAGGCTAAGTGCTTCACATGTCTGGACTCGCTTAAGTGTCATGACAGAGCTGGGACTAAGCACCCTCCCCATCCTCCGCATTGCTGTGGATTGAATCCAGGGCCTCATGCACACCAGGCAAGCATTCTGTCACTGAGCTACACCCCAAGTCAATAAGCACCCCTGTTCAGTAGCTGAGTATACTGACTTATTTTTGTTTCAGAATTTATAATATTTTGTACTTTGGCAAAAAAAAAGATGAGAAATAGAAAAATTACAAACATTAGGGAAACAAGCTTTATCCAAGGATGTAAAGTTACTTTGTTTGCTTTGTCCTGTTTTCTTTAACTTTTGCTAATGGCAAGCTCTCTGTCTGAATTTCCGAGGAAGCAGAGTAATACCAGGCTAGGAGAACTGGCTTTGGATTTGGTGTCCCTGCACAGATGCGTGACTGATGGAGTTAGGTCCCTCTGAGCCGAAGTCTTTCTGTCTGTGAATAGAGAATATTTAAAGCAGTTGTCGCTGGGCATGGTGGCACACACCTGTCATCCAACACTTGGAAGGTTGAGAGAGGAGGATCATGAGTTTGAAAGCCAGCCAGAGTATTACAGAGTAATACTCTGTCTCAAATCAAGCGCACAGACAAACAGAACAACTGCCAAAAATAAAAAATAAAAATAAAAAATAACACGTGAAACTTTTGGTTCATTGCCTAACCATTCATGGGAGCACAGGGAATTCCAGATATATTTCTAGAAAACACACCATCTTACTAAAGCATATCATTTTCTTCATTCCAAGCATTAAAAAAAAAACCTGCAGTAGTTTCCGTACGGTGTTCGTAATAAAACACAAATTCCTAAGCATGGAATCAAAACCACAAAATCTCTCCAGAGTTCTGTGGTCTCCAGGCAACACCTCCGGTCTCTACCGCTCTCTAGCGCCCCCAGTGGACTCGCTGGGAAGTCACCTTCCAGGCCCCCTCCCTTGGGACTTCCTCCTAGTCCACTTCCACGTGGATCACCTTGATCTCCCATGACACAGTCATGGTGCCTTTTCTTCTGGGTGCCTGCATTATGACACTTGACTCAGTTCCGTCTGAACTTTGTTTCACCGTGTCCTGTATTTGAGCGCTTCTTCCTTCCACATGGAGCGGTCCTTGAGGAGTGTATGCCAGGCAGCCTTCCTAGACACCACCCTGCCTGGTAGAATTCCTATGTGACAGGAACACAGAGCGGTTCCTATGGTTTTTTTTGTTTTTTGTTGTTTTGTTGTTGTTGTTTTTTAGTGGCAGTTTGCTCACAGAGGGGCTACCAGGAAATAGCTGGGAAGCAATATCTAGACTCCTTCCTTCCTTCTGCCTTTTACCCGAGCAGCAGTAAAGACGGGGCTTCTGGGTCTCTGGATGCTTGTCTGTCTGCCTTTAGCCAGCTCCTAGCTGGAGAAGAAACAGAAATCCACCTACATCAGAGGCCAGCCAGGGCCCCTTCCTCCTCTGAATCAGTGGGTATTAAATCAAGCTGCCATCCGCTCACCCCAGAGACCCACAAAGCAGCAACTCATTACCCCAGCATAGAAAATCACGAGAGTGAGACCACAGATGGGCAGCTGGGTGACTGAGGGGCCGCCTTCTTTGGGAGGAGGTGGTGGGCCACGTAGCCTCCCATTGCTCATTACTTATACGATTCCATGAGAGTGAAATTGGGAGCCAGCTGTCAGCTTCCAGGTGTTTCTAACTTCTGCAGCTGGCTGTACTTAGCTCTCCTTTCATGGTTTAGTAAAGACAGGCTTGTTCCACATGCTGCAGGCAGTTGAGCTCCTTTCCCGAGGACCTTGAGAACTCTTGCACAAGGGCGCAGGAGCGAGTCCATGCCCCTTTTCCTCTCTGCTGCCACTTTCTAGATCTCCCCACTCAGCATTCTGCCTCCTACATGTCATCACCTTTGGGCATAACCCAAACACACTGGACTCTCCCACAAACTCCCAGTCCTTGAGGAGCCACTGTTCAATGGTGTGTGTGTGTGTGTGTGTGTGTGTGTGTGTGTGTGTGTTAATTAGGTTTCTAATGCTGTAAAGAAATACCATGACTATGGCAACTCATATAATGGAAAACATTTCAATGAAGAGACTCTTTTTTATAGTTCAAAGGTTCAGTTCATTACCATCATGGTAGGACGTGGCAGCACACAGGCAGACATGGTACTAGAGAAGATGAGAGTTCTACATCTTGCAGGCAATAGGAAACGAACTCAAACACTGGGTGGTATCCTGAGCAAAAGAGATCTCAAATCCTGCCCTGACAGTAACACACTTCTTCCAACGAGGCCACACCCACTTCAACAAAGCCACACCTCCTAATAGGGCCACTCCTTATGAGTTTATGGGGTCCAATTACACTCAAACTAACACTGTGTGTGTGTGTGTATATGTTTGTCTCTGTGTGTATGTATGTGTGTGTGAGTATGGTGTGTCTCTGTGTGTGTGGTGTGTGTCTTGTCTCTCTCTCTCTCTGTGTATGTGTCTGGAGGAGTGTATATTGTTGGACTCTAGCGTCCAAACACCGAGAAGGAGTCGCCCCCAGAGACCATCTCATACACACAGCTGATGCAAAAGCATGAGGATTTTATTAATTCTGTCATGACAGGGTCCCCTAGCATTCAGGAAGCCAAGGGACCCCGAATAGCAGGTACAGTCTACTTTTAAAGGGGCCACAGAAGCAAGGGGTGGTTGTTCTTTGACTATTCTGATTGGCTTATTCGAAAGGGCTATTACCAATAATTGACTGGAGAGCTGTTGCCAGATCAGATGAGGTAAGAGATCATTTTGACCCCGTTTCCCAGGGGACCGAACCAAAACATACGTATATCGGTAATTGTTCAGGAGCTGAGTATGTGCGAGTGTAGCTGTTTGGTCCTTGGTCCCCAGGGGAGGAGGGGAAGCACTATGGCACAGAGGCTGAGAGGATTCAGAATTGTCAAAAATGGCTTCAGGATTGTCTTAAAGTCTTACAATGTGTGTGTGTGTGTGTGTGTGTGTGTGTGTGTGTGTGTGTGTGTGTGTTGTTGTTGTTGTTTTTGTAGGTTTCACAGTTAAGAGTTGTTTTGACTGTCAGAAGAAACTTTGGACTTTTGAACCAAGTTGGAACTGTTAAGATGCTGAGAGTTTTAAGATGGATTTTTACATTGCACAATGAACATGAGACTTTAGTGGCCGGGAGTGGGTGTTAGAATTCAACATAATGTGTTTCAGCGTCATATTGACAGACAAGGAGCAAACTTGAGATGGATCATGTTAATTGTCAACTGGATGTAGACACACCTAGGAGATACACCTTTGGAGACGTTTGTCAGGCTGCTCCAGAGAGGCTAAACTGAGGGAATTAAGATTGACTCTGAATACGGGTGCTACACTCAATGTCCTGAAACCATGGGATGAATGAAAATGGAAAAAGTAGAAATCCAGCTGAGTTCCAGTTTTCCCTGCTCACTGCAATGTGAGAAGGCGAGGATTCGCATGAGAGCTGCTTCTGCTTTGAGCATTCCCTGCCGTACAGCACTGTAAGCTCAAACATGAGCCAATAAGAAAGTCTTTTCTCCTTTAAGTAGCTTCCTTCTATGTATTTGGTTACCGCAAAGAGAAAAGAAACATCTCTGCAAACCTGAAGACTCAATAAGTTAATTTCTTAGTTTTCATATGTGAAGTGACATCAGTCCTTGCTCCACTTCCTTCACTGTGTTGTCCTAGACCAATGCTGAGATCCAGTTGAAGATGGTTTGCTTGTTTACTCTTTAGCCCAGGCTGGCCTGGAATTTACCTTATTGCCCAGGCTATCCTTTAACTCATGATCATCTTGCCTCAGCCTTCCTAGTGATGGGATTGCAACCATGAGCCACCATATCTGGATATTAGGAATTAAGCTTTTTGTGATCTCTGTAAACTTGGCTTTTTGTGAGAGCTTGTAAATGTGTTGTTTTTGTTAGACAAAAATCATGCTATTTTAGAGAATTATCAAGCTATGCAAAAGCTCAGGTAATATTTCCAACTTTGCTGGCCAGTTACTCAACTCTCTCTCTTTCTCTCTCTGTCTATCTCTATCTCATCAGCCCTCCTATAGCATCTTTAAAGCAGCTATGGATGATAAGTTAACAAGGACACAACTATTTCCTAATAAAATTTTAACAAAAAAAGAAGCAGAATTTGCACATGGGCTTTCTAGCCCCAGGTCTAGAGCTCTGTACTTTGAAACTATTTCATTTTTATAAAATACTTAGAAAAGACCCACAGAAATGTGTTCACAGTCCATATGTTGACACTGAAAACCATCATTTGGAAAACACTGCTTTGGTGGAGAGGTAGGTAGAATGGTGCAGTCTACCTCAAAAGCCTCCCTGGATGCAGTGAGCATTTCCAGAGATCAAGGCTGACTGCCTCTTCAGTACTAATGGTATTCTGAGGTGATAGCTGGCTGTGACAGATCCTCTTCCTGTCAACACAGACCCTGTACCCCATCCTCCCTCCTATTTCATCAACATTGAGAACATCTGATTTGGAGAATAACTCTGATGTGGGATTCCCCTCTGTATGATGCAATTAATAAAGAAACTGCTTTGCACCTGTAGCAGGGCGGAACAGAGGCACACAAGGAAAACTAAACTGAATGATGGGAAAAAGAAGACAAAGTCAGGGAGATGACATGTAGCTCCACCAGAGACAGACGCTGGAACTTTACCCAGTAAGCCATAGCCATGTGGCGATACACAGAGTAATAGAAATTGGTTAAATTAAGATGTTAAGAGTTAGCCAAAATTAAAAAAAAAAAAAAAAAGAAGCTAGAGCTAATGGGCCAAGCAGTGATTTAATTAATACAGTTTCTGTGTGGTTATTTCAGGAGTCTGGGTGGCCGGGAAAAGAACAAGCGGCCTCCTACTACAGAACTCAGAAATAAAAAAAGGACCTCAGTGACTGGGGAAAAGACGAGCCCCAGTGCTACTCAGGTCAGATATTTGGAAAAATCATGTAAGAGACAAAGTACAACTCTGAAAGTAGGCACTTGCTAGTTCTGTGCCTGGTTGGAGTTCTTCACCTCAGGTTTTGCATGGCTGGTATACCTTAGAGCATCCCCAGCTGATGAGTTAGACAAGAGAAGTCCTGGAAGGGAAAAGAAAGATTTGCTTCATGTACCCAACTGCTCAGGTGATAGACATGAATCGTTTTCACCCAGAGGCTTGAGGCCTTAGGCGCATCCACAAAAGAGACAGCTCTATATTCTTCTAATGAATCTTTCACCATCCATCCTGCCCAGGCCCATGATGGGGCCCAATGGTACCCAATGGTGGGAGGGCTTTCTGAGGCAGGTTGAAATTTTCACGGAGGAAGAAACCTGGGTGTCACCTCAAAGATGGCAATGAGAGGAGACTTTTGGTCACATGACTTGTCCAATGTGTGGAATGCGAAAGATAAGACCTGCAATTTGTCACAGGCTAACCCTATGGCTAATGCATCTCTGTTTTACAAATATTTACATAGCTGTCTTTCTGCTGTGTCTTATTTCACCCTGGAAAATCCCACTTGATTATCTTCATCGTCTCTTCCCATAGAGCCAGTCAGAAATTTTCTGGAGACAGGTTCAAGTCCTCTGTGACCTTCACTCATTCAAGTGAGGTTTCTGGATAGAGCAAGGGCATCTTAGACTAGGTACATCTAAGGGTTCTTGGGTGAGCTGGGGGGTTTTCTTTCACAAAGATTAATCCTATCAGGAGAGAATAAGAAAGATGAGCTGAAGGTGGGCCTTTGTAGAAGGGGCAGAAGATGCGTATCCACTAAATGCAATCCAGTACAGGGAAAGCAGGCTTGGAGCTCAGGGACCATCTGAACATTGATCTTTCGAAGGAAGCAACAACCTGGCCTTCTCTCAACTCTGCTGAAAGGGAAGAGCGTGCCCAGCAGAGGGTGCCTCTGAGTGTTCACTGCCGCCATTTTGGAGTCAGAACCTTGATATGCTGCCTTGTGTACCTTACAACAACCCAGGAAGAGATTATTAATATCCCATTATCCAGGTGGTAAAGCCAGAGGGAAGTTTGTGGTTTGAAAGAAGATAACCCCCATAAGCTCATAGGGAGTGGCACTATTAGGAGGTGTGACCTTCTTGGAGTGGGCATGGCCTTGTTGGAGAAAGAACTTCACTAGAGGTTGGGTTTTTTAGGTCTCAGAAGCTCAAGTAAATTCACTTCCTGTTGCATGTGGATTAGGATGTAGAACTCTCCGCTCTTCTTTAGACCCATATCTGCCTGCATGCCACCACACTTTGCACCAGGATGATAATGAATAAACCTCTGAACAGTAAGTTGCCATGGTCAAAGTATCTCTACACAGCAGTAAAACCCTAACTAAGACAGGGAGTTACCTGACCCAGGTGAGATGTTAAGAACATCTGTTTTGGAAGATAACTATCACAGAATTATGTGGGAATGCCAAGTCTCATTTCTTCCCAGGTCAAATGATAATGAGGACCAAGGGAGCTAGGAACGTAAAGATGCCTGGCTCCTTCCCATTCCTGTATGGGGAGGCTGCTGTCATTCCTCCACTGTTGTGTCCCTGGTGACTGTTACTGCTGCTGCTGTAGATGCTTTTGTTTTTAATTGTAAGGTTGTTGGATCCTGACTTGTGTCGTGCTCCACCTGGGTAGAATCCACTTTACCTACCTATTGGGTCTATTCTGATGCCTCCTTGTCAGTGTTGTGATCTCTTTGATATACAAGTTTCTCAAAATGTAGCTCTCAGATCACCAGCAGCAACAGCTCTTAGAAACATATTGAGGATGTAAATTCTAAATCCCCAACATAGACCATGGACCTCCTGCATCAGAAACTCTTGGATTCAGGCTCAAGAGTCCGTTTTATATATGAGCTTCTAGGTTATAGTGATACACACAAAAGTCTAAGAAGACTACCCTATAGGAAATAATAATAATCACCAGAGCCTGAAAAGCATGCCTGCCTCAACCTTGGCCTTGGGAAGGAAGTTTAAAGAAGAGAATAGGGGCCAGAGAGTGAGAATACTGCTACTATACAGGCCCATAATGGTGAGGCCCAGTCACGACACAATGATTGAAAGACAAAGTGAAAGCAAAAGCAGGTTTAAGAGACACTATTTAGGAGGTAGAAAAGCACAGTACTGGTACTTCCAAGGCAATGTCTGGTCTCAAATTAGACCATCTAAATATGACATATTCGTATGACCCAATAGGTATGGTGGAGCCTAGGCATTCATGGTCTGTATATATTACATTCTCAGTGCTCAGTGTACAGCCAAGGTTAAAAACTATTGTTTTAGGTCAGACCACTCAAAGGCTGACTTCAGTGTATCATGGGACCTTGGCGAGAACCAGGAAAACAGAACCTCAGCCCAACCAGACCTACCAATTACAATCTGCAGGTGATTCAGGGCATAGTAAAAGGTAGGAAGTGGAAAGGCTTAGTTTAGCTCAGGAACTCAATCAACCTGCACCTGCCTTGTGAATTCGGACTCTCTGGGACCAGAAAAGGTTTCAAGGAGAGTCTAGCATAAGCCAGTGCTGAGAGGCTCAGATCTCCTCTGACCCATATCACTGTAACGAGTTAGGCTCTTTCGTAGTGATAAAGCATTTCCAACATGTACAAGTCTCTAGGTTTAATGCCAGCCCTGCAAAATAAATAAACAAAAAAATTAAAAAAACATGTTTCCCAACCATACTGTAAAATATAGACTTTGTTTTGATAATTCCTACCACACACCGAAGGTCTTTCATACATTGTCTGGTTTATTTGAAAAGTCAACACCTAACCTCACTATTTTGCCAATTTAAACTTCTCTGTGTTAGCTCTTTGGTTTGTAATGAGAGAATTAGCATGGTTATTTTTTAAAAAAAAATAATAACCAATGACATGGTTTAACCAACTGAGAAATTAAATAAGTGCTATCTGAATGAAGCATGGATTGAAATGCAATGATTTTTTTCCTTCAAATGAACCAGTTTAGAATGTGATTAAATCGATGTGGTTTAAAAATGCTAAGTGGCTATTAATAAAATGTTTGTTAAGTGAATTAACCCAATGCTGTAAAAAATTCAAAAAAATTAAACTTTACTTAGTTCTTTGTGAGGACATGGTCTGAGGCCTTTGGTGGATTCCTGAAGCTGTGGAAAACATCAATAGTTAAATGCTGAATCTCTGTGAGGGCATCATCTAAGCCTACCATAATTCCTGAAGCTGTGGGTAGTACCAATAGTTAACCCCTCTTTCTTTGTGAGGACATGGTCTAAGGCCTATGAAGGATGCTTGACTCTGTGATGTGTCAGCCGTTAAACTCTCCTCTATTGGGGACATGGTGGAAAGCCTATAGTGGGTACTATCCACATTTAAACTTTCCTTCTGTGTGGGGAACACGGCCCTAGTCCTACGGTAGAGGCATTAAGTGTGGATTATCTACAGTTAAACTCTCCTCTGTGAGGAATTTGTCTGAGGTCTATGATGGAAGCTTTGATCTGTGGATACTATCATCGGTTAAATTCTATGTCACTGTGAGGACATGCTCTAAACTCTATGGTGGCTTTCTGAAACTATGGCTAGTACCGACAGGTTAAAGGTCCTTGTCACCGAGGGCATGCTATAAAGCCTACTGTAGATAAGCTAAGTTGTGGATAATATCAACAGCGAAACTCTCCTTATCTAAGAGGATATGGTACAAGGCCACAATGGATGCCTCAATTAATGGGTAGTGGATGGTATCAACAGTTAAACTATCCTTCTCGATGACGAAAATCTAGTCTAAGGACTACAGTGGATGTCTGAAGCTGCGGATAGTATCAACAGGTAAACGCTCCTTGTCTGTGAGGATGGTGTAAGGCCTCTGATGGATGCTGGAGCTGTGAATAGTATCAAATCCTATACTTGCTGCTAGGCTTTTTTTTTCTATGTTTGCGTACCTGTTACAAAGTTCAGTTTTTCAGCGGACACGTTATAACCTGTCATGTATTTCAGCAACTTCAGCATCTAAGCTACCCTCCTTTCCTACAACATAGAAAATGCAAAGGCAGCACGTTATAGCTTTCTTTGGTGTTGTCTGATCCCTGAGAGTGACAGCATCACTGAGGACTCTAGGACTGTGGGGCTGTTATGAAGTTCAGTAAGGGGCTAGTTGAACACAAGCCCTGGGTACCGTGAGAATAGAGCCAACAATTGAGACAACTAATAAGTAAGCAAAGCATATACAACACAGATACACTGGAATGATTCCTAAGTTAGGGGATGTGAGATTTCATCACTGTATACAAAGAAATGCATGAGTTATCTATTTCTGGAATTTTCCATTTAAATATTATACTGTATTCATAATAATACAAGATGGAATGTTTAGTTTGTTATTATTATTTTCATTGAAATGTTAAATCTTGGTTTTCATCAAGGTCTGTTTGCTTTCATTTTGGTGTTAAACTTGGACTTTTTAAACTCTAAGCCAGTGAATGAGTCAAGAGTAACTAAGCTAATATAAGCATCAATATTTTCAGCTGGATGGTGATTGCTATTGCTCACTAATTGATAAAGGCACAGCCGGAGACTGGGTAAATAGCTGACATTTAGGTAACACACATAGGGTCTGTCTTTCTAACAGATACAGAATGGCAGATAACAGAGGGACATGAGATCTTCTTCAGACTGGTCCTAGTAGCAGACAAAAGCTTCTGAATAGCCAGGAATCTTCTACACCAAAGTATTAAATATATTACATGCATCCCTCAAAGTTAAATGCACACTGCCTTCTCCTCTCCAACTCTGAGCCCCTGCTTCAAGTTCCCAGTCTGATTGTTTTCCCTGCTTGTGATCCTGCAGAGGACTGGAGCTAGATTCATCTGACTGACTGGAATGCCCCACTGAGGGACAAGGGCCCTGCTGCTTGCCCTCAGGTCTCCCTGATTCCGGTTCTGCCTGCCACCTACTCCAGACCCTTTGGTCTTCTCCTCTTCCCATCTTTTCATACTTGATGTTCCCCCTTCTCCCTGGGAAGACTCATCAGAAGAGCCTTGCCATGCTCCAAAGCCCTGGGGCTCCCCCAGAAACTTTTGTGTTTGCACTTGCGCCTTGGTGAGTTTCTCTAGCGTCCACCTAACGCCCACATTCTGTGTGACTAATCCGAAAGCCTGCATCATCACTCCAGCCATCTCCTGGGAGAAATAACTCACCGCCATGCTGGCTATGTCATGGAGTATAGACTCATCCAGAGGCGACCAAATTCGTTTCAGAAAATAGGAAATCCCTTTGAGGTTTGTGGGTGTTTTTCACTATAAAGTTATTTCAACCTAGAAATTTCCAAATTAACTATAAACACTTTAAAGAAATAAATGACACACACAATAAAAATCAAATCCCCGGGCTTGCTGATTGAAGGTAGCATTTATAAGGAGAATTATTTATTTCTATTTGTTGATTGGTGTCAGGCTGAAACCAAATTCTGCTGTCAGAGCTGATCTGGCTGTTGTCCTATTGCGTTTTTCAGTCTTCAAACTCACTGACATCCACATTGGCACTTACAAATTCAAAGTGGGTGTTTTTCTGTTTCCCCAGCTCCTTCGTCATCCCTACAGGTTGCCGGGGTGTACTGCAGGTGCAGATAAAGTACCCTCGATTAGCAGCTGATTCCAGGGTGTAGTAGGAGCCAGCCTTTTCCTTCAGGAAGGTGAAGGGCAGGACCTTCTTAGAGCTCAGGTTCGACAAATCTCTCATTTTCTTTTGGAAATACAAAGGAGAATTCATTAGTAGCTGCTACAGTTTGGATCTAGAATGTACCCCCAAAGGCCTACATGTCAAAGCCTTGATCCTCATCTTGGAGCTACTGGGAGGCAATGACTACATTAAGAGGGGCTTAGTCGTTGGGCAG
The DNA here is from genome assembly GCF_000317375.1 of Microtus ochrogaster. Lineage (NCBI taxonomy): Eukaryota > Metazoa > Chordata > Mammalia > Rodentia > Cricetidae > Microtus > Microtus ochrogaster. The sequence goes on along the minus strand of NC_022011.1, from coordinate 53,293,243 downwards.
TGTGCCCTCAAAGGGAATGGTGGGACCTCGACCCCTTCTTCCTCTTTTGCATCCTAACCATTAAATGAGCAGTCTGCAGTCCCCACTCCTGTGCACTTCCGCTGTGGTATACCAAAGGCCCCGGAGCATCAGGGTCAGTTAGCCAAGATGTGAACCAAAATCTTAGGTACTTGTTACTGTGACTGAGAAGTGGCTAACACAAGACCAGGCTACTTTTGTGGAGAAAGAAGCAATTTCAGGGTGATCATAGCAATAAGGATTTCTACTTCCCTGGGTGGTAGGATGGGGGAGATCTTCTTAGCTCTTACCTTTAATTCTAATGAGGGGCACTTTGATTTTCTGCAGCAGAGGAAGCGTTTTCCCTTACATACGGCCAAAGTAATCCGATTTGCCTTTGCACTCCTGAGTGTTCTCATGGGTAAGGCTGACACATAAAAGACCTCTAGGAAAAGAAAACTGGGTCAGCTCTGGAATGAAAACCTTGTTTTTTTCCCCCCTTCCTTTTCTTTTTTTTTTTTTCCTGTTGAAGTTTTAGGCATAACAAGCTTGATAAATCCTCATACTCACATTGATTCAGAAACCTAGAACATTCTATTTCTCAGAATCTCCCCCTCTCTGGTTTTCAACCCCTCACCTGTCTGCAGAGACTTATTTTGGGTGGGGGACACCATTTGGTTCCCTCTATCACCTCACTCATTCATTCATGCTCATCCCTGGTTCCAAACTCACCCCCTCTTCCTCCTTTTAAGAAGGGGAGGAAGCCAGGCAGTGATAGAGCACATCTTTAATCCCAGCACTCTGGAGGCAGAGACAGGAGGATCTCTATGAGTGTCAGGGCAGCCTGGTCTACAGAGTGAGTTCCAGGACAGCCAGGATTACACAGAGAAACCCTGTCTCAAAAAAAATAAATAAATAAAAGGAGGAGGAGCTGAGCAATCCCCTGGAGTGGGGCAGGGCCCAGATTCACAGGCTGTAGGGGAGCACATATCATCTCTATTGGGTAGAAAAAATTTGAGGGTCACCTCCACGTCTGCCGCACTTGTCTGGAACCGCCACCAGGGTGCCGCCTTCCAGGACGAGGATCTGATGGTTTGGGTCGCGAATAAAATGTTTATATGGGGAAGATGGCTTAATACTTGGACCTGAAAAACAAAACAGGAACAGAGGTTACAAATAATGAACCAATCTGAGTCCAGCTATAAATCTTTGCTTCATGCTTCAGGCTCAGACACTATATAGTCCTCTTGTTATTTTTTTTTTTACCCCAACTCACTGATACAGGAACTTTGGACCCTTTGGGGCAGTGAGACTATGCTGACTCAGAAACAATCACCTCTCTTCAATCGTTCACAAGATAAGTTACTAAATTTTTCCAAATATTACTTTGCAGACCAATAAAAATAGGGATTAGACAAGGTAACTCTCACGGGGTTGGTATGAAGAGTGGGGGCACTGTAAGGGCTCCTCATTCCAAGTAGTCATGGTATTGAGAATTTGCTTGTCTGAATCCTCTCCCTGCTGGGCCGGTGCCCTCAGCTGTGCCCTAATGCCATGGATTTCTGTCCTTTCAAGTGGTGAGGACAATAGAAGGATGGGGGTGAGAGAGTAGGGCAGGAGGCAGCCAGAAGCAGCAACTCCGTGTCAGAAAGGGCATGGCAATGGGAGGTTGCCAGAGGGAGATACCTGCATTTATTGAGACTCTCTATGTGTGCAGGGACAAGCTGCGGCTGGGGCTGGGGATTTGTCTGAATATGGATTTACTACGGACAGAGAACTTGTTCATGTTGCCATCTCTATTAGAGTGGATGAGTTGTCCATGAGTGACAGAGGTCAGATTTTACGTGATAGATGAGTATGAGCCCAATACAGGGCTGATGATGGAATCTACTTAGCAGATGGTAGGTCGTCAGTTGTGCTCTATGATTGTGTGTTATATGCATACAGTCATACACACCTGGGCTTTTCCCTTGCCTCATAAACACGATGCCTTCAACTGGCACCCCCAATTTGGACTCTCCTCCCAATTGTCTTCTGCCCATACCTTGCCTACCCTGCGATTTATACTCAGCCTGCCATGCGGTTTGGACTTCATTGAAATCTAACCTTTCACTGGGGCACCGAGTTGTGTGTTGATTTTCAGAGTTTATTTTATCTGAAAAGCTAAAGAGTGTGAAGTTATAAAGGAAAGGAAACGTGCCACACTGCATATGACTTAGATGTCATCAGAAAGAGTTGCTTCCTTTGTTGAGGATGCTGAAGAGCCGACCACCCCGCCCCGTCACCCCAAGATCCCTTGGAAAATCACCTGCATGGTTGGAAATCGTAGCAACAGGGTTGGGATCTGACAGTAGAGGGCAATTTGCTGTTGAAACAAAGACAAGAGATTAGCACGTCAATTCCATGAGCTGGGAGATCAGAGTTCATTGAACTCTGGGATGATTTCATTCCTAACGTCTACAGTTTCTACATCATTTATAAGCACATATGCTGAAGGCATGCAAATGCTTTTTAAAGAAATTCTACATCCGTTAACTTTTTGAGGTTCCAGATTCAACAACATGAAGTAAGATTATTTTATAGCATGAATTTGCAGATATATTTTCTCAAAATATTTTAATAAGAATCACAAAAATTGGGTGCTGGAGAAAGTGTTGGTTTCTCTTCCAGAGTATCTGAATTCAATTCTCAGCACCCACGAGTAGGCTCATTACTGTGGGTAAGGCCAGTCCCAGGGGGATTGATTGCCCTCTTATGGCCTGCACAGACATTGCATACCCATGGTGCACTGATGTATTTGTAGGCAAAACACCCATACACATAATAAATTTAAAAATAAAGATTTAAAAATAATTTTCTAAATCACAGGAACATTTATAATTTATTGACCTAGCCAGATCCCTCTTGTCTGATGCCTGTGTTTGTTCATTTGCTTTTAAAGAAGAAAATCTGAAGGCGGCCAGATGATCTACTGGAAAAACAGTGCTTCAAAATTCATCTGAACATATGTATCAAAACTTGATTTGAAGGACCAGCAAGGTGTCTCAGTGGGTAAAGGCACTTGCTGCCAAGTCTGGTGACCTGAATTTGATCCCTGGGTTTTGTAGTAGAAGAGAACTGAGTCCCAAAAATTGTCCTCCAACCTCCACCCATGCACCATGGCACCTGTCCTCCTGTCCAGTAATTAAATACAATGTAAAAATAATAACAAAAATCCTGTGTCTGCTAATGATATGCCTGAGATCCTGAACTCTAACATGTCTATCTCCATCAGTGTCCTGCCGCTCAGATGTCTTGTAGGCTGGTCAGAGAAAGCATGACTTCTGTGGAAAGGTTTAAGTACAGTTCCCTGTGTTTGGAGACCCCATGTTGAGACCAGGAATGGGTTTCTTACCTTTTGTCTCTGTATGGGGTTCATCCTGGTCTCTGTGGCACGTGGGGGACATTTTCGCATCTGAGCAGCTGGGTGAGGATGCCATAGCCTGAGCAGAGAGTGAACACAGTGGGAGAGGGAAGGGAAGGCAAAGCCAGCGTGCACAGGAGAATTTTGACTAAGGAAACTTTCAACCCTCGAAAGCCTCCTCACATCCTTGATACCTGAAGGACATAGCCCCGACTCCACTTTGAAATGCTGCCTCAATGCCACCACGCCAGCTTCATTCCCATTCATAGAGTAATTCTAGTTTAATTTTACTTACAAAGGTAATTCTGGGTTTTCTTTTAAATAAACATATACTTTCAGGCATTTGGTATATTGTATTTTCCATATAAGTTTACTTTCCAGGAACCATGCAGTTCTGAGTCAGTGACCTGGAGAGTCCTGAAATCCTATATTTTTAATATCTTCATAATGCTGCTGCTGATGGTGGTGGTGGTAGATCAGAGGTCACACTGGGAAGGCAGCAAGGCTCTAAAATACCCAACTACTGGTGAGTGTCCTGGAATAGATCAGACTCACGATCACACTCGCGTTGTAGGGTCCAAATCGCACTTCTTTAGAGCTAAATAGTATATTGTAGTTTAACAACAACAACAACTTTGGCAATCCTGAATAATAACAGAACTGCTGGAGGTGTCACCACTCCCAATTTCAAGTTGTTTTACAGGGCTATAGTGATTAAAAAGAAAACAGCATGGTATTGGCACAAAACAGATGAGATCATCAATGGAATTGCATTAAAAACACAGATATAAACCTGCACACCTATAGAAACCTGATTTTTTTTTTTGAAGAACCCAGAAACACACTTTGGAAAAGGGGCATCTTTAATAAATGGTGTTGGTCAAACTGGATGCGTGTAAAAGAATCCAAATAGATCTACCTCAAGACCCAGCTATACTGCTCATGGGTATATACCAAAAAGATGCTCCATCCTACCCCAGAGACATTTGCTCAACCATGTTCAGTGCTGCTCTATTCATAATACCCAGAAATTGGAAACAATTTCAACACTTCTTTAGAGCTAAATAGTATATTGTAGTTTAACAACAATAACAACTTTGGCAATCCTGAATAATAACAGAACTGCTGGAGGTGTCACCACTCCCAATTTCAAGTTGTTTTACAGGGCTATAGTGATTAAAAAGAAAATAGCATGGTATTGGCACAAAACAGATGAGATCAACAGATGAATGGATAAAGAAAATGTTTCATTTATACGATGGAGCATTACTAGGACATTTTAAAAAATGTAAATCAGGAAATTTCAGGCAAATGGATAGAAGTAGAGTGAGGTAACCCAGACCCAGAAAGACAAATACGAAAAACATGCCACATATTTGCTTATCTCTGAATATTAGCTGTTAAGTCACTGATAACCAAGCTACAATCTGTAGTACCAGAGGTTAAGTATAGAATAAAGGATTGTGGGGTACAGATAGATCTCATTAGGAAAAGGAAATAGAATAGATAGTTATGGATGGATGGTGGTGGGGCTGGAACAGAGTGGGAGGGGAAGAGGTGGGAAGGAGGGAATATGGAAACACAGCTAAAATAACGGGCCATTTGAGGGGCAATATGGGAACCTAAGACAGTAGAAGCTTCCTACAATATATACATGTATCAAGATGATCTGAATAAATTGCCAAATATGGGGGAGAGAGAGTCCCAGCTGGCAATCTCTTGTCACCAAATGATGCTTCTAGTACTAGGATTTGGTTACCTCTGAAAGTCGTTGGCCAAAGGGGTCCCAAACAACCCAAGTTGTCAATATACTATATACTATAGGTTGCTCTCTACAAAGTGACAGCAAGGCCCCATTGCTGAAGACATCTATACAACTCATTGAACATGGAAAAAATTGAGCTGGTACCTATGTAGAGCCTTCACCCTTACAGTCCAGCATCTTTGGTACAGGAAGGTACTCTGCATGCTACCAAAAAAATAAATGTAAACTCCAAGCCCTTTGATCTACAGTGGTGTCCTGCCTGCAAGATATGCTAGGCCAAAGGTGGCACAAAGTTTGTACCACCAATTTCTTTAAAAGAGAAAAGAAAGAAGGAAGGAAGGAAGGAAGGAAGGAAGGAAGGAAGGAAGGAAGGAAGGAAGGAAGGGTGAAATGACTCCTAATGATATTCTGCTATACTCAGATTAGTGCCTTGGTCAGCCATCATCAGAGAAGCTTTCTCCTGCAGCAGATGGGAACAAATACAGAGGCCCCCACCCAGACATTATGATGCAGGAAGTGAGAGACTTTGGAACATCTAGCCCCAAACTGGATATCTCTATCAAATCCCTTCTCTCTGGGCTCAGTGAATCCCACAAAAGAGGAGGCAGAAAGATTGTCAGAACCAGAGGTATGGAGAACACCAAGAAAACAATACCTTCTAAATCAACATGATCGAAGTTCATATGAACTCACAGAGACTGAGTCAGCATGCAGAGGGCCGTTATGGGTCTGTGCCAGGTCATCTGCATATATATTATGGCTTCCAGTTCAGTGTTTTATGGGATTCCTGAGTGTTTGAACAAGAGGGTCTCTGACTCTTGAGCCTTCTCCTGGGCTCTTTTACTTCTGCTTGTTTGTTTTGTCAAACTCATTTTTGTTTATCTTATTATATCTTATTATAAAAATAAATTAAAATTTTTTTTAAATCTTTGGCATGTGTGAGCCAACAAATTCTCATCATGAGACTGCAAAGAACATGAAGAGCGTAAAAGAACTGGAATTGAGAATTGTCCCTAGTTTTAGAGTTAGGATCACATGGCTGAGACATTCAAATCCAGGTCCTTAATGCTTTTTTGACAATACAGCAACTCCTTTTGGCTACCGTATATAAATGTTTACACAAGCTATCAAAGTTCCCTGGCCTCCTAAGGACTCCCAAGGATGTTGGTGACTACTGGGGACACAGTTAAGCTCACAGATAAGCCCTAGGCCAAGCAGGAATGTTAAACGTGCAGAGTAGTCTCTTCAAAGGAAGAAATATGTAACCTATTTTCTGCCCAGAGGCTGGGAATGGGGGTGGCTAGTAGCCTAGGTGACCTCCATGCTCTCTATAGGGCCAGGCCACACCTGACCTCCCAGGCCCTAATAAACAGGACTGAAGGTGATTACTAGCCTAGTGATCTTTGTGCTACCTGTATGACCAAGTCCATACAAGATCCTCCCCTCGGTCTTCAAGATGAACAAGTAGTCTAACTACAAAGCCCTACTTAGTATAAGTGGTGGCATGTACTTTGAAAAGAATTTCGATGTAGTTTTATCTTAAGCTTTGTAGTGCACAAGGGATTGTGTTACAACAGGGGAACTTTTTTCCAAATTGCATTGAACTTAAATATGCCTAAAATAAACCGCCTGGTGTCCGACTCTGGAAGTACCAACACTGGCTACTATGTTGTGGTGAACTGGACATCCTTCTTGCCTCACGCTTGCCTTACTCTGCTGACTGTGGTGGTCACAGAAACAGCCCCCAACAGATACACACACACATTCACACACACGAGCGCTCGCGCACGCACACACACACACACACACACACACACACACACACGCACAACATGTTGGGAAGAATGACATTCTGTGATCCAATCTAGGACAGGGGATCCTCCCAAACTTTAAAATGCATATTAATTAACTAGCATCCTTGTTAAAATACAGGGTCTGGTTTAGTATATGTGAAGTGGGGGCGCCAAAGCTGCAGTACTGAGAAGTTCCCAAGGAATTGAGGTGCAGTAGACCCATGGGCCATACGCTTAGCTCTGGCAGGATCTTGGTAGCAATGAGGAGCTTTCAAAGTTCTAGATCTCTGGCTCCATCTCAGAAGCCAGACACAACTGCTCTGACAGTGAGAAGTTTTAAAAGCGCTCGGAGAGGCAGAACCGAGACTCAGTGTGATGCGGGGTTGGGCTCCTCACCGGAAGCCAGTTGGGCTTCTGGATGACCTAGCTTTCAGATCATTTCTCAGCTCTCCACCTAGACAGAGCTTCTGATAAGAGATGAGTCACTTTATTACTTATTCCATCTAACTGCCAAACTCCTTGGAAATCCCACTGACTTTGAGTAGAGCAGTGTTATGGCCAGTTTGCACCAGATTGCTATGGGTAGTGGGAGAGACAACCCGGAAATCTCCTCTCCTATCGCATTCAATCTCATTTTGGAACAGATACAAGCACCAGCTTAGTCCCAGGCATGTCCAGCCTGCAGCAAGGGTATACATGTGACTGAGGACAACTGTGCAGTCCAACACAAATCATAAACTTACAAAACTATGGGTCTTTTTTTAAAAAATTCAATCAATTTCGTGGTTCTCAAGCATGAACTTCATAAATGACAATGCTGTGTTATATTGTCAAAAACCTGGACATACCTGGTAGCGTTTTCTTACCTTGCTGAAGGGAAGGGTTGACCAACACATTTCTATCAACCATTAGCTTAGAAGCATAGCCCCTTAAGTATAGAGCTGTAGGGCCCCTCAGCACACTCAAATGGAGGCTCTGAGGTAGAGTTCTTGAGTGAAATATAGGAATACAGACCCAGGCAAGACATACTACTAGTTTGTTTCAATTCAACTCTTAGTAAGCAGAATCACCAAATATCTCTTTTGGTTTAAAGGTACCCTGAAAAAGAAATCTCCAAATGTCAATGAGAAATAGGAAGGTTTAGGACACAATGGTTTAGAAGTACTACCCTGGAATTACCCTTTTGATAGACATCCAGGGATTAGAAGAATGTCTTGAAGTGCAATGGGGTGAGCTTGGGGACAGGATAAGACTGATCCGTCAAACGATGAAGGAGCAAGTGGTACAAACATAGAGAAACTAAGAGACATACAAAAATAAGGAAAACAGGGGGCTGAGATTAGATGTGTAGAAAGGCTTGGAGGGGCACCACCACTGACTAATGCTTGCTAAGAGTGTGTCCAAAATTCAGGGTGAGCCACTGGCAGCCTGTGCCCTGCTAGCTCCTAGCATGGTCCACGGATCATCAGAAACGTAGAACCTGTGGCCCAATCAGAATCAGAGCTTGGATTTTTAACAGGAAGCCTGGCTAATCCCTATCACACTTGCATCTTGAGGTACACCGTGCTATGAGGCATTTTATCCATTATGGCTGACATACAATTACCCAAAGAAACTCAGGAGAAGGCAGACTCAACAGAGGTTGGAGAAGTATTGGGCTCATACATCTGATTTGTGAGAGAGCTCATTTTATTTTATTTGTGGTGAAGATGATCCAAGTTTGAATCAATTTAGCACCAAAGAGAAAAACAATTTCAATTGGTGCACCTTGAGAACAAGATCAGCAATTATAAGAAATCAGGGACCCATCCCCAACAAGAGCCATCTGTGAAATGTCAGGAATTTGGGTAAAGACATAGAGATAGGGGTTTGAGTCAATTTTTACTTCAACTTTGCAAACAGGGTAATTCAGTATCATTTGAGGATTGAGGACATCAGAGAACTGATGGTCAGACAGCCGTGGATTGGATGTGGTTCAACTCTCTGGATTTCAGGAGTTGGAAATTGGTTCCCAGTGTAGTGATGTGAGCAGGTAAGGCCTTCCTCAGGAAGGGCCCAGCTGCAGTCATTTCTGGTCCTTCTGTCCTGCCATGACCAATCCCTCTCCCAGGCATCAAGAACTAAGGTTATGCAACTGGAAGAGCCCTTACAGTAAGTGATAGGCATCACACTGTTTGGGCTTCAGCATCCAAAACCATGAGCCAAATAATCCTGATGTCCTTATAAGTTATATAGCCTTAGTGGTTCATTATAATAACAGTAAACTGATAAATATACAGACATCATTGGCCACAAGGCTGACAGAATTCATATCAGTTGGTATCTACTACATGTCCATTCATTTAAGGAAATGCTATATTTGCTATCAGGGACCACTGTCCACCCAGAAAAAAAAAAGCCCAAAAAAGGTGACTCCTGAGACAAATTTGCTGTTTACCTTTAGAATCCATTCACATCACTAGGAGAGGACCAAGTGATATCAACAACACTCTGCCACAGTGCACCAAGGGATTACACCTCAAACTCCATTCCCTACCTCTGCCCAGACTTCTAAGATACTATCAATTTGGGGAACAAGTTTTGCTGGGTAAAACATCTCCTTTTGCACCTTGAGGAAGTTGCTTAGCATACAACTTAAAGTTAAGGATTGAAAGGATAGAAGAGCCACAAGTGAAAAAAGCCAGGCCAACTTAATAAGTGCCATTCCGTTTTCCTAGTGATACAAGCCTACAGCTAAGGAATAATAAGATGTAGGTTTGGGTCAGAGCTGGTAAGAACTAAGTCACAGGTCCCACAGCCCAGAGGGTATGCCAGGACTACATACCTGGGTCACAGATGTGCTTTTCGGTAGCTCTGAGAAGATGCTGGAAGCTCTGGAGTATCCTTGGATGCAATGATCCCAGAGACTATTGCTTCACTGCGAGTCATAGAATGGGAGTGGATAGATATGATGTTGTGGTTATAATTATCATCTCATTGTTTCATTGGCTTGTCACCTTGAAGATGATTGTAAAGTCCTTGATGTTTTTCTGCTTGTTGGGTGAGATCCTCTCCTCCGGCTCTGTGATTGCTGATCGCCAATAACAAGCAGTGGGAATATCAGACCCATTTCCAACCTCTTTCCAGCAAAAAAAAATGATGTCTTTTGCTTCTATTCCCTTGGCATACTTCTTATAACACAGTCGTGTGGGTGTAGGAAGTCTAAAGCTGCCTCGCTGTGTGTCAAGACCCACATTATTGACAGTCCCCGATGTCTGATTCTTATCAGCATCAACTAACCAGCCCAGTCATCCTGGTGAGCTGCATGGAACCTAATAAACCAGCTCAGGTGAGCCTTAAATTCTGCCTCAGTCACAGAATTATGCATGGAATAAGGTATGAATCTTTGGGCTAGTTTGTCCCAGAAGCCAGAAAAGAATTTGGTACTAGGACAGAATGCCACAGTAGCTGATGAATAAATATTGGCTTTGGTTCTGCATTGCAGGTAGAAGATAAGAAGACCACAGTAAATCTGGTAGGAATGAACGAAGAGTGAGGAAAAGGTCTACAGAAAGCTAAAGAAAAAGCAATGTGTTACAAAGGGATGCGACATTTAGCAGAACTGTAAGGCCCCAGGAAAATGTAAGAACATGTCCTCCAAGAAAGGTTGGTGCCTGTGCACAGAAGGTTCACAAGCAACTCAACGCTATCTTGAAAAGAAATGTAAATGTGTATTGTTTCCCCAATCAAACTGGTCATAGAGTAATAATGTAAAACTGCTTCCAGTAATTAATTGTACTTGCTTAGGCTGAAAGGAACAAAGACACAAAAGCGGACTTGACACACTATTGTATATGCATTTTGCAAACATTTTCGTTATTGAATGGGATTTGTGGAGGCAACGTGAAGGAAAGAAGGCATTTTCATAGGAGAGAATATAATTTGTACCCAAAAGACTACAATAGAATAAAAATAAATGCAAATTTCTTGACACATCTGAGAGATGTTAAGTGTGCCCTCCTATTTATTGTATCAGTACAGACTCTGGGACTGATCAAGAGGCTATGGCAAAATGGGCCCCATTCTCGATGGATGGATAGCTTCTACTCTTCTTCCACATGTCTGGAATGCTCACTGTTGGCATCCAGCTGCAGTCCCACAAAGAAAGCCAAGAGGCCCCATGGAGAGGAGCTGTACTCTTGTTCAGCAGCCTTAGGCAAACTACAAGTAACATTATACAGACTGATCAGGTTGTATTTAGAATATAAACATACACCTAAATGTATGTAAAAACAAGATGTGAATTTGAAAGAGAGCGAGGAGGGATTATAGAAGGAGTAGGGGGAAGGAGGGAAAGTTCATTATATATCATCATTAGAGTTACCACTAATAACCACACGACAGAGTCTATACTAGGCTGTTTTGAGATTTCCTCTGCCAAGGAATTAATTCAATACTCTTCACTTTAGCCTCAGGCAGACTCTTTGGACAAAAAGCAAAAGCAGCCACTTTCTACAATAAAATACCACAAGAATTATTTGTAGGCAACATACTAAAATTCTTCTCCTCTGAAACCTCTTAAGTGAGCCCCCTCATAGCTCAAATAACTCTTAGCACCACTGTCTTCCACACGCCAACTAGTATGGTCCTTGAAGCAGTACTGAAAGCATCCCACTGACTTTCAAACCCACAGTACTAAACCCAAATCACTCTAAATGCATGGTTCAACTGACCCATCACAGTCCCTGGTACCAACTTCTGTCTTAGTTAGGGTTTTGATTGCTGGGAAGAGACACCATGATAGTGGCAAGTTTTATAAAGAAAAGATTCAATTGGGGTGGCTTACATTTCCAGAGGTTTAGTCCATTATCATCATGATGCAACATAGTGGCATGCAGGTAGACATGGTGCTGTCCACATCTTGATAAGCAGGCCACAGGAAGTCGACTATGACACTTGGAGTTATTCCAGCTGTTATAAATTTTTTTGCAATGAATCTGAGGACTATTTCTTTGACAGACTAATACTCTTTTCTTTGGATATATTTCTAGATGTGGATATATTTCTGTTAGGTCAGCTGGAATTTTTTGTTAACTTTTTCTAACTGTAACAAAATCCTGATGTGATTTAAAGGAGTAAAAATTAAATTTAGCTTATAGTTTCAGAGATTTCACTGCCGATCCAGGGGTCTGGAGAAGCTGAGCCTCACAGTCATGGAAATACTCACTAAACGGACAGGAAGCTGTTGTGGAATAATCCTTCTGCACACTGTGAATGTGTATTACTGTTGGGTCCAAGCATCGTCGCCCAGTGATGAGGGACAGACCACCAAAGTCTATTAAACCAGAAGCAAACTTTAGTCCAGAAAAAGAAAAAAGATCACCATGAGGCACACGAAGCTGTAGCTGTTAAAGTGCTAGCTGTGATTGCAGCCAGATGGGCTTGTATACCTGTGGCAATGGGGGTTGGTTCGGGGCCTCATTTTATAGTAAAATCAAGCACCAGGTGTGGATCAAAGAGCTTTTACAATCTTGAGATCAGGCTTAAAGTCACATTACGTTTTAAGTTTTACAACTTTTGGATATAGGATGTTAACTTAGGATGTTTGCAAATGCCTGTGACTGACACAGCTGCTTTTCATTTTCCCTGACAGAATGCAAGGCAGAGAGTAGAGGCACATAGGGTGTAGGGAGACAGCTCAAAATTAAGGGAATATAAGCAGAGGGTCTCACAGAGGCAATAGTTAGAAGCTAACCTTTGTCCCCAGTACCTGCCTAGCTGGGAAGCTGGGAGGCAGGAGACAATTGTTAAAAGTTCATCTCTGTACACAGTGGCTGCCAGGGTGTCTACTCTAAAGGCAAGAAAGTGTTTGTTAAAGGTGAACACTGGCTGACAGCTTTATTTATTTATTTTTAGCAAAATGTGTTTGGGTTTACAACTTTATATTTCTATATTTCTGCATTTCTGTTTTTGGAACCTACATTTCTGTATTTTTGGACTCTTAATTACTCTCATTGGTTAATTTAAAAACTGACAGGCCAGTAGCAAGGCAGGAAGTTAGGCAGGAAAGCCAAACAGAGAAGAAGGAGAAGGGTGGAGTCAGAGGGACGCCAACCAGCCACCCTGGAAGCAAGACATGCTGAAGGACAGGTAAAACCACAAGCCACGTGGCAATACATAGATTAAAAGAAATGGGTCAATTTAAATGTAACTGTTAGCTAGTAACAAACCTGCATTATTAGTCAAGCATTTATAAATAATATTAAGTGTCTGTGTGGTAATTTGGAAGCAGCTACCAGGCTGAGGAGCACGTGATCAGGACAGGAAAACTACTACCTACAGAAGCAGAGAAAGGGGAGTGGCTAGGACAAAATATGTTCTTTTAGTGATCTATTTTCTCTATGTAGGACCTACCTCATAGTTCCAACTATGTTCAAGTAATGTATCGTATTCTAAATCTCACAAGGGATTAGACCACTGGATCAGAGCCATTAGGGCCTAGTAACTTCTTCAAAGCTTGTATCTAAGCCCTCAATATATGAACCTGTAGAGGACATCCCAAATTCAGATCATAAAAACCAGTTAATTCTACTCTTTCCAGGAATCTTCATCAGGGTGGCATATCAGAACATGGAGTTATGTGAAGACAATTCTGAGTACTTGTGAGAACATGCCTAGCAGTAAGACAAGAAAGAGTCTAATTATCTCAGTTTCTTCAAAACACAAAGTTGTTCTTGGAGTGTGTTTTGTGCTCCTCCCAGTTGAGTTTTACTCAATATTGCTTGCTGTTATTAATCTATTAAATGTCTAGACTATCCTTTATATGCCCCTGAGGAAAAACATGTTTTTTGTCACATGTGTTTTCCCTTGTGATTGTACACAGCTTGAATTCATGGGAACTATACTCAGGTAACCCTTCTTAACCCTCGGAGCATAAACTGGAAGAATGCCCCAACACTGGCCTGTTATGGAGGTGAATCCAACCTCAATAGGGTTGGGAGCTATGAGCTCTAGGAAGGCTGAACAAAGTGGTACAGAATGACACCACAGAAGTCCAGAAGACATAGTGGCAGTCTTACAGACTTGTTACTCATGGTCCATTTAATCTTTGGGGAAGAGACTTTCTACAATAGACGAATTCAGAAATCTGTATCCCTCCCTCTAATGCTGCCCGGTCTTCACAGAATGGGGAACCAAAAGGGAAAGGATTAGAAAGAGTTGCAGGGGGTCCCTAAATCTATATTCCCACAAGGACAGAATGGTAAACATAGATTGGGTTTTTCATTGGGTGGGGGGTGTCACTGAAAAAAATACTACCTCTAAAAATTACAAGGAAATCCAGTGAGCCTCTGTGGCCACCTCAATGGTCCCTCTCTAAAGAAAAGCCAAAGGCTCTTCACCAGTCAGTTGGACAGCAGTTAGCGAATGGACACATAGGACCCCCTCTTCTCCCATTTTTGTAATTAAAATCTGGCAAATGGAGACTGTTGATTGACTTACATAGTGTTAATGCCACCATGTGGCAAATAGGAGCCTTACAGTCTGGTTTCCTTACACCCACAGCTCTTTGTAAAGATTAGCCATTAAGAGTTTTGGATTCAAAGAATTGCTTCTATACTATACATATTCATCCTGATAATAAGGTGCATCTTGCCTTTTCTGTTCTCCCACTCAATCATAAAGAACCTCAGTTCCGATATTAATGGCCTGCATTACCTCAGGATATGACAAACTTCCCTACTATGTATAAATACTACTTAGGAAAGGCTTTAAAGCCTGTGAAGCAGCCTTTCTTTCAGGCTTATATTAATCCTTATATGGATGATATCCTATTAGCCGCCTCCAAAAAAGAAAGGTCTATAATCCATATATCACATGACCAGGATATGCTATATAAAAATGGGATTATTTTTACACCTGAAAAAGTATAAAGGTCAACACTGTACAATATTTGAGACAACTAGTTACTAGAACAGCTGTTAAACCACATACACACAACACACAGACAGTCACACACACACACACACACTCACATGCATAAACACACACATACACACACACAAGTGTCCATTAGAGAAGACTTTGGAAACAGCTACCAACCCTCAGGAATTATTAATTATTAGGAGGTATCAATTGTCTGTATCCTACTCTGGGAATCCCTAACCCATCTATTGAGAAGGAGAGAAGGAGAGGCAGCATTGGACAGTCTTTTCATATGTGCTTGAGAGACAAAGGAAGAACTACAGATACTTGAATTCAGACTATAGAAGACTTGGCCCACGGGGGACAAACCTACAGGATATCCATGACCCAGGACAATAACAGGATATTCAGGAGGAGGCCCAGTAAGAGCCCATTATCAGTGATGCAGCAGAAACCAGGGGCCTCGAACCAGGCCAATGACTCAGCAACGAACACTTACAAGTAAAGATGTATGGACCAAAGGATAAACTGTGTGACTCACGGGGCCACACTACAACTTCCACAACATGATTCCTCTTTCTTTCTCTTTCTTTTTTTTTTCTTTTTGTTTTAGTTCTCTGTTTTGCTTGTTTTTTTTTTTAAATTTGGTTTTGTTTTGGGTTGGTTACAAGAGCAGAGAGTGGATTCAAGGGGACAGGGAGGTAAGTGGGATCAGAATGCATGATGTGAAATCTACAAAACATCGATAAAAGTAAAAATGTTGGCATAATTGCACATATGTGAACATAAGCACCTAAAAGATGCAGCCTGTGTTCTTAGGAAGCTAATAAAAAGACCTAGGGGATGTCTCCAGTTAGCCAGAGCACATCCCGCCCCCACCTCTCTCCTGTGTGTTAAACATACATTCATCTTCTCCCTTGCAGGAGTTCAGCGCCACCTTGTGGCAGCAGCTTTCTTGGGTTGTGGATCTGAATTCTTGAATACAGTGGACTGGAATGCCGTCAATGTTTCCAGTTCCTAGTGATAACTTTGCCTGTTCCGTTGCCTGTCATTTGTAAATTCAATCAGGAGAATGGCTAAACTGAGGTGCGCTCTCCCCCGATCCACACTTCCCTGTTTCTCAGACATGATCTGTTTTGACTATGCCTAACAAAGATGCGGTGGCTCAAAGTGTCAACGTTGAGTAGCTGTCACGTGAGCTGATTACTGGGAAGTCAGTAAAGGCAACTACTCCTTTACTGCTATAAAAAAAAAAAAAAGTGCCTCGGCTGAGTAATTTAAACCTACTAGATATTTCCCGTAATTCTAGAGGCTGGGAAGTCCAACAGAGTTGGGGTCTGGTGAGTGCTTACCCTTGGCTTCATAGGATTGAATGCTTGTAAAAGGATTTTAACATTTAAACAACCGCTGTGCTACGTCTTCAAGCCCCTTTATCAGGCCACTAATCCCATTCACCTAATTAGCTCCCAAAGATACTACTGCTTAATACTATTATATTGGGAATTCACTTACAAACGCTCAAATCTTGGCAGTGTGGAAAGACCAGCAATTTGTTGTAAGAATGTTAGAAGGAGAAGCAGATAATTGACAATCTCTAAGTAGACTCTTCACTCCCGGGGACATAGTATTGAAAGACTTACGCCTATGGGGAACATTTCTCATTCAAATCACCATAGTAATCAAGAGCAGGAGTCACTATCTCACTGATCAACAGCTCCACAATCGTAGCCCATTCCTGGTACTGGGATCTTTATTAGCCTATGACGTCTAGGAAGGGCATCGTCATTCCCCCCACCCCTGTTAAAGAGTAACTTCATTTAAACTCTTTTACATGTATATATGAGTATATTGTAGGATGTTTCTACAGTAGTAGGTTTCAATACAGCTTTTCCAAAGGTCTTTAGTGTTAGTTACCTTTTCCCTTCTTCCTTTTCCACCCTGCACTTGTATCCCCAACCATACTTAACCCTTCTTGTCCCATTATTCCCTGATTGACTATATTTATACCACCTGCATCTTGTCTTCCCTCTCTTGTTTTTTTTAAGATTTATTTATTTATTATATAAATGTTCTGAGTGCATATGTGCCTGCAGGCCAGAAGAGAGATCTCATTACAGGTGGTTGTGCGCCACCATGTGGTTGCTGGGAATTGGAAGAGCAGGCAGTACTCTTAACTGCTGAGCCATCTCTCCATCCCCTCTACCCTCTCTTAAAGACTCTTCCCAGTGACTCTTCCATAGCTCTATGAGATCCATGGTTATTCAGATTAATCACAGATATCTAAACTCAAAGCTAGTGTCTACATGTGCTCAAGAACATGTGAAGCTTGTCTTCCTAGGGATTTGTGAACAAGTGTTCCCCATTTCCCCACCTCCTCACCTGCATTTATTGTCTTTAACAACAACAACTTTGCCATTCAGACAAGGGTAAGGTAAAATCTCCAAGTAGTTTTGCTTTGCATTTCCCTGGTGGCTAAGGATGATGAATATTTTGCAAAAGTGTTTCTCAGTCATTTTTATTTCATCTTTTAAGAGCTCTCTGTCTGGTTTAGAGGTTCTCAACCTTCCTAATGCTGTGATGCTTTAATACAAGTCTTCATGTCGTGGTGACCCCCGACCACAAGATTATTTCCATCACTACTGCATAACTGTAATTTTGCTACTGTTATGAATGTGATGTAAATATCTGTGTTTTCTGATGATCTTAGGTGTCCTCTGTGAAAGGGTCATTCAACCCCCAAGAGGCCACAACCCACAGTTTGATAACCACTGGTCTAGTTCCATTCTTCACTTTTAATTGTTTGTTTACTTGATGCTTGCTTTTCAAATACTTTGTAGTCTCTAGATACCAATCCTCCCTCAGATGTTTCAATTTCTGTGAAGAATTGCTTTGGAATTTTGATGTGGATACTTTTTGGTAGAATAGCTGTTTTCATAGTATTAATACTACTCAGAACATGGAGAGCTGTCTATCTTTTGGTATCTTCTTCAATTTCTTTCTTCAGTGTCTTTACATTTTTCTTGTCAAGTCTTTAAGTCCTTGGTTAGATTTATTCCATGGCATTATTTTTATGCTATTGTGAATGGATTGTTTCTTTAGTTACTTTCTTGAAATATTTGTTGTTGGTCTTTAAGCAATATATTATTTTTTAATTCATTTTTGTTTTTGTTGCTTTTATTTTTATTTATTATTTCTCTCATACATTACATCCTGGCAACAGTTTCCCCTCCATCAACTCCTCCCAAACATACCTCCCCTCTCCCCCAGATCCACTTCTCTTCCATTTCCCTTCAGAAAAGAGAGGCCTCCCAGGGATATCATCCAAACACGGCATAACAAGATGAAATAAGCCTGGGCACACACCCTCATATCAAGGCTGGATGATGTAATCCCAGAGAAGGAAAAGGATCCCAAGAAGAGATACCCCACACTCCTACTGTTAGGAGTCCCACAAAAGCACTAAGCGTCACAACCATGGCATATAGAACAATGTGTGCTTTCTCCTTGATCCATTCTATTGGTGAGGTCTCCAATGAGCTTCTATTTGCCTCAGTACATTTTTCACTTCAAGTTTTATTTCGATTTGACTTTTCTTCCTAAATTCTCTCTCTCTCTCTTCATTGAATTGTTTTTTTATATCTTATTTTTTTCTTTATTTCATTTGCACATTTGTGTGTTGCAGGCTCCATGATGGCATTTATTCATGTTCTTTTTGCGCTCCTTGAACACAGTTGTTCTTTGTGTACATAGGGAGTGGGAGGTCTTTAAGTGTCTTTCTTCGTCACTTTTCAACCTTATTTTTAGAGACAGGGTCTCTCCCTGAACCCAGAGCTTGCCAATCAGTAGCTGATTAGCAAGCCCCAGGGATCCTCCTATCTTAGCTTCATGGGTTCTGCGGTTACAGATGCATACCCCACAGTCTAGATTTTTTTTTTAATGTGGATGCTAAGGATAGGAACTCAGGTCCACATGCTGGCACAACACTTTACCAACTGAACCGTCTCCCCAGTTCTGCAGCCAGTGATTTCCATCATGACCCTTTACCTCTGCTAATAAAAACTAAAACCAAAGTGACCTTATTGAGAGTTGAGTCTCTGCATTTTGGAATCATTGACAATTGGAGGTTTATACAATTAGCGGTGGGCAAGCCCTATTTAAATCAATCCAGAGTCAAAGAAAGCAATTTCTGGAGCACTTTATGCTCCATACAACAGCAGAAGCAGAACTGAAGGATGGGTGTCTTGCTTTTGGCTTATCTGTCCTTGTTTTCTGAAGTGGAACGTTGGGAGGTAAAGCAGTGAGGTCAGCAATGGTGTGGAGTAGGTGACACACCCCAAGTAAAGCGGTGGCTCTGCCCCTCAGGGAGATGCATGACTCATTCAGCAAGGGGAGCTTGTCCTCCCAACACAGCACCCAAAGTCCTTTCATAATGACTAACAGACTTTCTGGAGTATGCATCGTTTCCCACACCTCTGCAGATGAATCATGTCTTGGTAAAATCCACAAATGTCAGTCAGCCATGGCAGACACACTTTGATCCCAGGAGGCAGAGGCAGGTGGATCTCTGATTCCAGGACAGCAGGGTCTACAGAGGCAGCTAGAGCCATAAAGAGAAACCCATCTCTAAAAAACAAACTAACAACAAAGTAAAGCCCATAAGGAGTCTGATAAAATTTGATACATTATCCTTCCATAGAAAAGGTATTCATTTCATTTAAGTGCTATACAAGACTAAAAAGAGTTAATGTTCATTATTTTTAAATTTCCTTTTGCTTTCTCAATTCTCATTTCCCTTTTACATTATTTGGCACTTTTCTAACGTTTTGAACAAGTCTTGATGTGGTCCACAGCTATTCTACCATTTAGCTATACCTCCAGTCTAGTCAGTGGAAAGAAGCATGACTTGGCTGAACATATATATATATATATATATATATATATATATATATCAGAAGAGGGTTCAGACACCTATCATGTGTTGGTTTAAATAATTGCCAGGCAAACTTTTGTTGGACACATGCCAGTGTCAATCTTCAGTATAGAAAAGGTAAGTGTCATCAAGAAGAAATACTTGCCAGCATACTGTGTTTTTCATTAGAGGAATGGCAATACCACAGAAACAACAAAGAAATTAGAAAACAGAAGCTATACTGAAATAAATATTCTCAAATTTTCAACATCCTAAATAGAAGAAGCCAGTCAACACAGCAGGAAAATGGAAAAACATTCTAGGATCTCTTTTCCCCAAAAGCACTGGAGAAGGGTCATTTCATGGACTGATCCTACCAAATTTTTGAGGAACAATTAATTCCTGCTATAACCAAATTGTTCTAGGCAGAAAGCGAAAAGTTATACAGATTCATGAGGATAGTATTTTTTTTTATTTTAAAGCCAGAAAAGAATGATGATGATGATGATGATGATGATGATGATGATGATGATGATGATATTAGCAGGCAATGTGGTATTATACCGTCTTTGGTTGCTAAAGAAAAAGTCCCAAAATCTAAGAACAAATGATCAAAATACCCATAGCTCTTAAAATATAACAATGTATTAAAATACTTCTAATCATAAAAGGTTTATCCTATAAACAAAAAAGTTCATTATAAAGATTGTTATGTTAACAGTTAAAATTATAATGTTATTGCATTTGATACAAAAAAGCACTTGCTAGCTTTCAACATTTACTCCATTTTTTTTAAATAATCTTCGCATTAGAAATAATGGGAGAGTGTTTCTTTAACCTATATGTTGATTCTTTTCCAAATCAGCAATAAGACAACAGAGCTGATTAGAAGTGCAACTCAGTTCCTGGGTAGTGCTTTGGGATAAGAATTGAGAAATCTAGGTGTGGTGGCCCACACTAGGCAAGCTCTCTACCACTAACCTATGCCTAAGTTCTTGTTTTTCTTATATCTTAGCAATGTCCTGTGGAATAAAGTTAATTTGTTAACAAATTTGGGGCTTATCAATTATTTTGTGGGACTTGGAGTGAAATATTTTTAAACATAGTAACTGTTAAAGAATTAATTCTCATATGGGCATGATGGTACATGACTTTAGTCCCAGCTCTTGAGAGGCAGAGACAAGCAGGTCTCTGTGAGTTGAAAGCCAGCCTGGTCTACAGAGCGAGTTCCAGGACAACCAGAGCTACATAGAGAAACCCTGTCTCAAAAAACAACAGAACAAAAACAAAACAAAACAAAAAATTACAACCAAAAACTAATTAATTCTCTGAAATGTAAAGTTTTCTATGAGTTTTGCATGTAGTTTTTACTGTATTAAAAATACTTATTTTACAGTCAAAATTAGCAAAATTTTTTATTGAAGCTAAAACGTCTCAGATTCCCAAGCCACCATTATTTATTTTCATGTAAAACAAGAAAAAAATTAAAATTACCAATCAGGGGCTACATCACAGAATAGTTCAGTTTCAATCTGACTGACCCATTTATTACTTTATTCTTTAGCCCAGATATTTTATTTACATAAAAAATACTGAAACCATCAATGGAACTGCTGCAGGTTTTCTTGTTTTGTCTTAACCTGTCTTGTCTTTAGCACATAGTACAGTTCTTAGCTCTGCTGTGCTTAGCCCAAGGACCTAGGGTACCAGACACTCAGTCGCCAAAGACTGACCGGGGACAGTGGCCCCTGAGTTCATTTGTTCGTGCCAATGATGCAAGATGCACTCCTATGAATAAGCAAAGCAGAAGTAAGCTTTATTAAGAGATAGTAAGGAAAAATAAGAAATTAAGGAAAAGCAAAACACCCAAGTGTTAGGAGGGGTACCCAACGAGAAAAAAAATTGATCTTCCTTATCTGTCAATGGTAGAAACTGGGCATAGGCTGAGGTAATCTCTGTGACATTGATTAGTTCCCTAGACTGTCATGGCTGAGCCAATGGAGGATGCACACACTCGATGCATGCTCAGCTGGTCCACCTGGAGGTGATCATGCACTACCTGCACAAAAGTGGCTGGACCCCCTCGCCTTTGTCCGTACCTGACCTTGGCTTTGTGAGTCTTTTGCTGGCCTTGTTCCTTCTGGTTTGCAGGTGTCTCAATAATTATACTGAACTCCCTCTTGTTCTCACAGCTACAGAAGTAGTTGTAGTGGTTCTTAGTTAATTCCTTTCTACAAGATAGTCGGAGGTCTTTTTTCTGAAATAGGCGAAGCCTTTGTTAGAACCCATCTTTACTTACTCTGTTACAGCTAGCTGAATAAGCAGCCAGGGGCCACTGGGACTGCTGACTCCAGCCAAGAGTTCCATCTTTCCTCTTATTTAGAGTTTGGTTGTCTCGTGCACAGCTGTGAGCTCTTTGCTTCTCCTCCTGACTTGGCCGTTTTAACCCTAAAATTCTTGTTAGCCTCAGTTTTCATCTGAGCCCATTTCTAGTAGTTAGATGGGGGCAGGAACTCGAGGCAGGAACTGAAGCAGAGACCATAGAGGAATGAAGCTTTACTAGATTCCTTCCCATGGCTTGTTCAATTTGCTTTCTTATACAACTCCGACCCAGGACTACCTACCCAGGAGTGGCACGGCACCCAGTGGGCTGAGCCTTCCCTTATCAATCAAGAAAATGTTCCCATGGGCTTACCCACAGGCCAGTCTGATGGAGCCAATTCCTCAGATGAGGTTCTTTTTTCCTAAGTAACTAATTTATTTTTAAACTAACCAGTGTAGGTAGCATTTTGATATTAATAAAACGCTGAAGCCTTGTGGGGGCCTGTGTACTGGTGGTATGGCTGCAATAATGGAAAATGTATTATAGAATTTTCCCATGAATATTAAGAGCACTGAGAGTCCTTACAGGTACCTAGAAGATGATCAACACCACTACTGTGTTTCTTGCATGAACACTTTTTTAGTGATGGTGGCAGCCAAGAAAGTAGAAGGAAAGATCCTTGCTAAGAGGGTTGGATCGGGAATTGCTAGTGGGCATTCCAAACATGGAACCTGCTTTCAAATGTGCTGTAAGAGCAAGCTCCAGTTTTCCACTAAAACTTAAGGAGGTTTCGATGGTGTTAGGTTCTTCAGTATGGCTTTTCCAGCTCTTGGAGCTGGAAGCTCCCAAAACGATACATTCTTGTTAGCAGAATTACCAAGGCAAGGGCACACGCATTGAAATTTTAATACCTTCTGTAACTCTTCTCCCATAAATTCCCTATGCTGATTCACATACGACACATGGAGAAACAGCCACAGACTCGGTTTCCTCACACCATTGAGTATTCTTTGTAATTAGTGACTTCCTGGTGAGTGGAAAGGGAACCTCATTTATTGCTTTGATTTGTATATTGCTAATAACTATTGTAGGTAATTATAATTACTCGTGTTTATTAAATATTTGTAGTTCATATCTGGTAAAATGCTTTTAATCTAACTTTTCCTACCAGTTAGCAAATAGTAACCAAAATCTTTGGGTATGAGTTGCTTCTTTTCTTCAGTGTGTTGTAAATAATTTTTCCTGAGTATCTTGTCCTTTTGGTTTTCTTTCATGGTGTCTTTGGTCCACATTTTCTCTGAAATTTGAGCATTTTGATGGCACCTAATGTCTCAGATTTTCATTGGCAGTTTTTAGGATGTAGACCATTGGACAGTGACTAAGAATTCTCTACCATTGGCTTTTTATCCAAAAACTTTAAATGTTAGGCATCTAACTATTTTTTAAGTGATGTTGTGTGTTCTTTTCTAATTAGTGCTTTGCGTTGCTTTAGTTTTCCACTTGCCCAGAACTGCACAATGATCCCTAGCTGCCATGAACTATGAGAAACATCTTCATGGCCGTCCTATATGGTTCCATTCTTTGACAAGAATTCTTCCGATACTTCTATTTACTTCTGCTATTTTGTTGAGTAGTTCAGGGGTTACTTTTGTAAATTTGCCCTTCACTTTCACGCAAGGGAGGGATGAAGTTAAATAGTGTGTTGGCTCACATCATAGAATGCGGCTTTCATGGAGACCAGCTTCAGAAAGATGTGACAGAAGCAGATCTTAGGCCACAGGATCGGGCTGCTTGACAGAGCAGAAGTTTTTCAACATGGACGTCCATACTATTGCTTTATCTACAGGGGCTACACCAGATGCTGCCCCGGAAATTTCCATGGCACTTCTTCAAGTTTATTAAAGTGCAAGTGACCCCCTCAGTGGTCTCTGTGGTTCATGGTGTACACCTGTTGCCCTAAAGGCTTTATCCTTTACAGAGGCAGCCCCTGACCAGAATGCTAGGCATTTTTGTAGATTGCTCTTGACAGATTACAAGCAACAGTGGATTGGGTCCTCTGAGTATGTCAGTGGAAAATTCTGTACGTGATTTTGAGACTCTAGTGTTCCACTAGCATTTCTGTATAGTTGATAAGTGTTGGGAAAGGGTCAAGTGGCCTTTATTGTTGCAGGATCCCTGACGTTTTAGTTTTGATTGTCAACCTGATTATATGAGTGCAGATTATGTAATGATACCTATAAAGTATCTACAGATTCTCATGATACGGAAGTACTCTCACCCTACCCAGTTTCCTTTGATCTTTCCTCAATCTAATAAGGTGAATCAGTCTGTAG
>NC_022011.1:53222859-53268718 GCF_000317375.1 Microtus ochrogaster | reverse complement strand
TACCCAGTTTCCTTTGATCTTTCCTCAATCTAATAAGGTGAATCAGTCTGTAGGACTAATTACTATCCTCTCTATCTCTCTCTCCACACAAAAAATAAAAGAAAAGAAAAAGAAAAAAGAAAGGAAAGGAAAGGAAAAGAAAAAAGCCAGTGGATAGCAGCTTCTTAGAGTCTGAAAATTAGGATCTGGACTAATAATTATCTTAAAACTATTTCTATACCTAAGACATTTAGCCATGTGTGTACTTACCAGGATTCAGCTTCAAGCACACTTAAAGCCATTGTTGTTACTATTCTAGATGATGCCAAAACATTAATAGGAAGCACTGGCAACTGGATTATTTTAGCAGCAAAATTCTGCTGTGTGTTTAAGCTCTCAGAAATAACCAAGGACATCGTAACAGCTCATAGAAAGAAAGCCGAGAGGAGCCACTCTTGAGATGAAGAAGTGACATCATCACGGTTAGAAGTGGGAAAGCGAGCCTTTGGGCCCAAGGAAGACCTGCATCTGGGAAGACAGCCTGACATAGGTTCTGAAGGGGATCCTCTTCCAGTCCCCTGAATGCCTAGGAATACACAGCGCTATTGTTATAGGCGACTATCAGGAGTCCCTGAAAGGAGAAGCAGATCCTTCAATTCCATAATACAAAGGGAACTTCTCTATTCTTTAGGTTTCCAAGAGTGGGAGGGAAGATTACCTACTGCATGACCTAGCCTGACCTAGCCAGCCAGCTAGTCAGAGGCTGGAGGGTACTGGATAAATGTAAAATTATACTTTAAAGTTAACTTGGGTTTGCTCACAGTTGCCCTGGGCAACAAGGGGGAAAGACTGCAAGGTCATAGTAAACTTTGCTTATCAGTTCTCTGTAAAGAGGCAGGGAGGGAGAGGCAGGATAGAGGGAACTGGGGAGGATGTGGCTTGAGTTTCAGGGGAAAGATAACAACTTGGCGATGAGAGGATCTGTGATCCAACATTCTAGAATAACTTAGGGCATTTCTGTCTTGAGCAGGACCGTAAGGTTGTGCTCCCTTGCAGCCGCAGAGATGGGAGAGGGACCCTTGATATTGATATAGCTACTTGTACCTATAGAATAGAAGAACTAGGACCAGGGCTTCAGGGAGGTATAACTAGCTCCCTCTCAGCCTGCCACATCTCTTAAGGTGGCCTCATTTTAAAGCAACATGCTCATGGTCCAACAGCTAGTGTCAATATTGGTAATCATCTCAAGTGATGCTAGGGGACCTTATATTCACAATATCTATCCATTTCATTTCTGAGATAAGAATTCTGGATGACTTTCTCAGTAGCTGCTCTTCAAGAGTTGTTTTCTGCTCCTCCTCTTTATCATCATCACTCCTGGTACGGTTTAGATATGGCTTGAGTATGCCCCATGGTATTTATGGAAGACTGGTTCCCAATGTGGTCATACTAAAAGCATATTAAACCATGTGAAAGGAGCCTAGAGAAAAGGGATTATGTCACTGGGTGTTCCAACCTCAGAGGAGATTAACATAGCTAATATAATATTTTACTCTATTGGCATAATATTAGATTAATTTAACATAGATTGACATAGTTCTTGAGAGACCCCAGTTAGTTCACCTGAGAAATAATTGTTATGAAAGTATCAGATTGACTCCTCCATCCTTTTGGGTGTCTCTCTCGCTGTATGATCACACTCACTGGTGACCTGTTTCTTTTCTATTCATCACCTCCCCAGTCTGAAATGTTTTTATAGCACCAGATCCAGGTTTCCACACTCCCGTTTCCTCTAATGTCTCTGTCCTTTGGGATCCGCACTGAAGTTTGGACTAGTGACTCAAGGATGGCCACTTGGGAAGGGCTGTATCCCTAAAGGCTAGGAAGCTGAGGATGAGTCAAAAGCAAGGGGAGCCAAAGGCTGAAATTAAAGAGACACATCACCAGACTACACAGGATCTTACAATCTTCTTCTAGCCATGGAGAATTTAAGATATATTCAGAGACTTTTAAATGCCTGAAAATATTTTCCTAGGAGTGTCTGCTAGCTGACCTTCCCCCCTCTACCTCCATGGACCGTGCATCCACAAGATGGCATATTCTTTTTAGGTTTTTGGAAATTAAAATTACAACATTTCTCCCTTCCCTTTTCTCTCTCCAAACTTTCCCATCTATCCCTCCCTGCTCTTCTTCAAATTCTTGTCCTCTTTTTTTCATGATTTGTTGTTTTATGTACATATATATTCCTAAATATAACCTGTTAAATTCATATAATGTTGCTTGTATGCTTGTTCTCAGTACTGACCATCTGGCACTGGGCAACCAATTGGTGTGTTCTTTGCATACTCTTCTTAAGGGCATCAATTTGGTGCAGGGTTTCCCACTTCCCAAGGCATTACCCCAAGAGCCTTCATTTGAGCTCCTGGTTATTTTTTTCCTTTCATTACCACATTGTTACTATATACAGTACCACAATTCTTTTTATTCTTTAGCCTCCATGAACCTTTCTGTAGGAGTAAGCCCAATTTCTTGTCTTTGGCTCTCTCCATTTAAAGTCCTAGAGCAGGTTCTGTTTCCCAGATTGGGTTCTGACTGAAACAGAACACTCAGGGGTTTGGGCAAATGGTACCTTTACAATGCTGTTTTGTGATGAGCATCTCAAGGAAGAGACATTTTGACTGAAGCGTTAATGGAAGGGACTTGGGAAGTGACAGTCACCAAACCTGATTTTGGATAAGAGTGATTCTCAATTCATTTTTACACTGTCTTCCAAGGTAACAGAGGAGCACATTCCTCAAATGCCAGAAAGAGAACCAGGCAGAAAGTAAAAATTTGAAGGTCCGGATTCCAGGAGCCAACCCTGTCTTTTGTGTTTCTTGAATTTGCAGCCTAACCCCAAGTGACCGGTGAGGTCACCTGAGCTCTGGGAAAACCCTACAGTCACTCCCTTTTGAGAAATCTAAGGTTTGTCATGACCTCTGTTTCCTGGTGACTGACCTATGAGGCTGGGCTCCTCATGTTTCTAAAGGAGCTCAGACAAGTCACACTCATGATTATTCTGTGATTTCTTCACCTGAGACTCCCAGGAGCAAGGCTCTGGCAGGTGGAACTGGGTATCTTCCATGTTGCCACACCCCACAAAAGAGTCTGGAGCCTCCTGCACTCACCTAGATAAATGACACAGGCTCCGTCAAAGCTCCTCACGGCACCTGGGAGCTGTCCCAGCTGTGACTTGGTCTCCTGGACTTTCCATAAAGCATCTTCGTGGCAGGTACAGTCCATACCTACAAAACTTTAGACTCTGAGGCTTTCTGTACCTTAGGGCTTAGTGAATGGGGAAAAAAAAATCTAACCATGACTCTGGGCCCTACTCTATGTGTGAACCTCTGTCTTTCTCTTCTGAATTGCTGGGATTCTGGCCAAACCACCCAACGTGAAGCCCTCCCTTGCCTTAGGCAGAAAGAGTTGGCAGTGAAGGGGAAAAGCCTCTGGGGGAAAGATGTACAAGGAATTGGGCACTGGGGGAATGTTTAAGGCCAAATGTTATTTATGGCCTTGAGATCTGTAGGGAGATAATGTTATTGAGATTTGGGGGTAGAGGAGAATTTCGCTGGCTCTTCTGACTCCAGTGCCTTGAGGTTTGGTTGCAGGAGGTAGCTTAGCTCTTCTGCTTAGAGCATCGTGTCTGGTTATTCACTTCGGTTCTATCCTGAATGAGAGCCAGGGGATTCAGGGTTTTGAAAAGTCTTGGAAATGTCTCCTGAAGCTTATCTTTCCTCCTGATGTCTCTTCCTCCCTCAGGTACCAGGACAAGCTATGGCAAACAATCAAGGAAATGACATATTTGGAGGTGATACTGGGAATGGGACATTAGAGCGCTGGAGAATTTGCATCTTCATATATGTCCTCTGGGCACCCCAGAATTCCATCCTATCCCTCAGATATGGCTCTTGGCACATAGCAAGGTGCCCATATGCCACTAGGCCTTCATTTTCTGCAGGGTAGAGACCACTGCTCAGCCACTGCTCTAGCTACGGCTCACAGCATCAGGCCAAGCAGCTGGGTCTCAACACATAGGAAGTGTAGAATTACTTGTCACACTGTCTTAATTGTTTGTCCTCTTAGAACAGTAATCCTTAGTGGCCTTTGCTTACCATGGATTTACTGCAAAGAAAGTCCAGGTTGATGGGCTACATGAAGGCTGCCAGTTTAGGGATGTAAACCCCTGGATGCAAACCTTCATTACAGAAAGGCCCCTGGGTTTAGTTCATTTTCCTCCTATTCTTGAGACTTAATCTTCATGCCTATCATTTGTTTTCATTCCAACAGCCAGAAGCACTCCTCAGTCTGGGAGAGTTTCTGACCTGGAGCAGCAGGTGTGGATCTTTCGTGGTCAGGGCCTTGTGGTGGTTCCATGGAGTAGCAACACAGCCCCAGGTCAGTGGTCACCTGTCACTGCTTTGCTCCTTACACAGTCTCTGTTAAAGAAAGTGTCAGTACCCTATCATATAGCAGGATGACCGCAGTTAACAATAGTCAGAAGAGAGCTTCTTGAGTGTTTGACCATAAATAAATGCTAAATATATGAGATAAAGGATATACCGAGTTTCTGGTTTCCTCATTGATGTATGGCATAGATGTGCATTAAACCAATACTTTGTGTACCTCCAAAATATGTCTAATTATGTATCAAAACCGAACTTAACTTTCCATGGGGCTTCCCTGGAAGGGGCAGAATTTTATTCCTGCCTTGAAAGAGAAGTCAGGGAGAGGTTTGTACCAGACTAGAGTAACACAGTCACCAACAGATCTGTCCTATGGAAGGGGAAGATATATGTCTATATACATGAAGGCATCCTAAGAGGATGAAATGAGCTGGAAATACAGAAAGGTAAATTTCAACATCCCCTTAGGCTAATGGTCACAGCTCTCCAAGGATCAGAGATACGGCGTAGGGTAGGAGCTACAGCTTCCAGGTGTTTAAGCACAGGTGTGAACATCTCAATCCTACCATCTGCTTAACTCTGTGCAGGCCCCAATAGCTAGGACAGGGCTTGCCTGTCAGGATGGATGGGTGAGTGGGTGGATGACCACTTAGTCTGGGTAGCAGGGGTTACACTCATCAAGCGTCCTCTGGCCTCGCTTGACAAACGCTGCTCTGCTAAATCAGAACAATTAGAGCACTCTGTCTTCCCGGCCTCAGAAGGAAATTGTTATCTTCTTATCCATACAGTCACCATCACGGTCCTCCCATGCAAGTATCCAGAGTCTCTGGAGCAAGGCAAAGGGATTCCCATTTATGTGGGAATCCAGAATCCAGACAAATGCCTGTGTTGTGAGGAAGTTGATGGACAGCCCACTTTGCAGCTCAAGGTCGGTGACCCAGAAAAATAACATAAAGATAAAAAAAAAAAGCCTGCATTTCTTTTCTTACAATTTTCATTTTTAAGTTAGCATAGAAAGCATTAGGTTGCATGTGGCAGTGTTTAAGCAAAGCGTGTTTTTAGTGGACCGTCAACATCCCAGCTCCCTCCTTTAACCTCAGCTCTAACTCTCCACCAGCTTCCGTTCTGTTGTTGCACATCACACGCGTCCTTTTTCCTTCCCCCACTTCGTCGCCTCTCCCCCTCCCCGCTTGGTTTCCTTTCTGGTGTTGAAGAAAAACTCGTGTATCTTGACATGGTTTCTTTGGCAGGATATCAAATTTCAGAATTAACAAAGAATTTTCTTTTCCTAAGCATGTTTGGGTTTAGCCCCTTTTAAAATACGGGCATAACCTGTAGCAGTCTACCTTCATTGTCAGCTGTGGGAAGACCAAGCCCTGCCTTGACTTACCAGAAGCCATGGCCTATAGCTTGCTATTTTAAGCCAAATAAACTCTTTCTCCCCTGGAACAACATAAAAAAACAGACATGTAAAAGACTTCAATTTATCTGCCCTTCTTTAGTTGAGGATTTTAGTCTTTCTTAAATTTTAAGATGTCCTCTGTCATTGTGCCTTCACGTGTGCCCTTACCCTAATTCTCCTGAATTTCATTTCTCAGTTTACAATTTCTAGTCACCAGTCAGAGGCCTCGCCTTAGTACTGTCTACTGTCTTATGTAATTGCCATGCTTTCTGCCCTCCCACTCTATTCATTTACACATTGGCCTTGCCTTCTAGAACTTCTCAGCCAGTTTATAATTATGCTTTTGTCTTGGTTTGCCTGCTAAATGAGCCTTCCTTAATCTTTTCTAAAAGGTTCGTCTTTGCTCTTCCAATTCCTAAGCTGTCAAGTTGGTTGTATTCATTATATACACACATAGAAACATAGATACATAAATATAATTTCATTTATATATATGCTCTCCATAAACCTCACTTTAATTAGGTTAATTCAACTCGATACAATTTAGCATAGCAAAATATGCAGAAATTTAATTATATCACATGACTACATGGGATATCTTTAAACAGAATGACAAAGGGCTCTGAGCTTGTCCAGCCTAGATTATAGAAGAAGAGGAGACATACAAATTTTAGATATAATAGTACACTTGTCACATATCCTAGGGAAAACAAAGCAAAACAAATGAGTTCCACCAAAAAACAAAGCAAAACAAAATCAGATCAGGGCTGAGCCTGGAAGTAGCAGAAACAGGAGTGGAGTCAGGCCCCGGTGTAAATTATTTGGTAGGTGTCATTGTGTAGGAGGAATTCTCGGAGTGAGCAGGAGGCTGGGAAGTCAGCAGGTGAGGGTTGGCCCCTGAGCCAGTGTAGACAGGTGTGTAGCAGTGAACTGAGACCAGACCTCTGCCAGGACCTGGCCACCCATCCAAGTGAAAGGAGAAACCTGGGATGCCTTGAGCAGGGTGACCCAAAATAACTGAGATCTAAAGTGGATCACTCTGACCGCAGGTTGATCAGAGAGGGGGGAAGAGGGGAAGGCCTCGGGAGGCTTTATGGGGAGTTAGGTGGGAGTCGATGGCTCTGGGATGGGATGGAGTGGGCGGGGGTAGATTCTGAAAACATTCTAAGTGTCAACAAGAGTGTGGACAGAGTAAATGTGGTTGTGTTCTGAGCTCTGTCCTGCTTTTTTCTAGGTCTCTCTTCTGTTGGATTTTTGATCACAGTCATTGATAATGTATGGATTTTAGGGGATCTTAATGAGATAGCGTTGGGGGTTAAATCTTGCTTACACAGAGTGAGTTTAAAGAGATAAACCAGACGGCAAATATTGGCAGCTATCGCGAGGGGTTTTCTGTAAAGTAAGAACTGACAGACGTGTTGGGGCATTAGAATACAGTTATGTGACATGTGACATTAGTTTGGCTACGGATTTCATGCACAGTGGTCTCCTAAGATGATGTCATCCAGAGACATTGTCACTGCTTTGGGTGTGTAAGCAGTGTTGCAGCGTTGACACAGTGGTGAAATCATCAACAATTACTCTCAGCATGTGTCCATTGTTCAGTGCCATGCCTATGTTTTTTAAGATGAAAGCAAATGTAGAGATAAAAATGATTGAGCAGAGAAAACAAAAGTGGGTGCTGCATGAGAGAGCGAGCGCGAAGGCCAGCTAGAAGAATGTCCATGGATGAGGGAGTGGAGAGAAGCCATGTCTAGTCATGCTCAGGTAGGAAGGACAGGTATGGACGAGATGTGTCCGGTCAGTAGGTGGTTAGGATACCTCATCCAGGCTTCCTCAGGGAGTTCTGACGATGACAGAAGTGGGGTGGGAGGCTAGAAATACAAAGGCTTCCCTGTTTGACAGTCAGCCAATCTCTGCTGAGCCAAATGTCAGGATAGTCTGGGAAAGTCTGAGAAGCATTCGTGGTTGGTGGGTAGAAATGCTAAAGGCAGAGGGTGTTTGCTAGTGAAGGAGAAAACACAGAACAGAGATAGTGAGAGGCAGGGAGAGTTGACGCATGTTCATCTGCCTCCCTTCCTTTCCTTTCCCTTTCTGCATCTTTCTTTTTTCTTTTTGTAGAGGGGGCGCATTATTAGAGACTAAACCGAAGGCCTTGCACTTGCTAGACAAGCTCTACCACTGAGCTAAATTCGTAACCCCTGAAATGTCTTTTCTTGTTCTGTTGTAAGAGAGGCTTCCTTGAACTCGGGAATAGATATTGGTTCTGCAAAAATAGCTTTGCCTATCAGAAGCAGCTTCTATTTTGCTTATGTGTATTCTCTCTCACACGCAGGAGGAGGAGATTTTGGATTTGTACAACCATCCTGAGCCCAAGAAGCCCTTCCTATTTTACCATACCCAGACAGGCAGAACGTCCACCTTTGAGTCAGTGGCTTTCCCTGATCACTTCATCGCATCCTCCAAGAGTGGCGAGCCCATCTTCCTCACGTCAGAACAGGGGAAATACTACAACATTAACTTCAATTTAGATATAGGGCCTTGAACTCAGCATAGAGGTAGGGGGTTGGCTGGAAGTCTTTGTCTTAAAACTTTTATTTGATCTGTGGTGTTTTCATACTGAGAGGTGAGCAGGACCAGCGTTATCTCACTTCATAGACGAAGGAGCAATAAAGCAAGATGTGTACTCCAAAATAGGTGGGATGGGAGCTGTGTAAGGCTGTTCTCTAAGGCTGCAGTGGTCCAAGCCCCCAAGGCATCACGCCTGAGAGATAGGGTGCTGTCCCTAAAACACGGTGTAGAAAACCTGGAATGGCCTGTGAGTGGTGACATCCTTGTGTCCAAGCCATTGACCTAACTCATACCAGGTTTTACACACTTGGAATATCAAATCCTTGTATTTGAGTAGCAGAGGCTTCACAGTAACGTTCACTGTGGCAGCCAATTGCTTTGATGCTTTAGCAGCCGACTGCTGTGTGGAGCTGGACACAGCAGCAAAGGGATTAGATTCCTGGGTAAATGAGTAGCCTTAAAAACATGTTTAGGGCTATGACAACTATGTTGGGGTACAGTGGTTGCTCCATGAAGAGCGAGGATGCAGCCTGGTGACTAATAAACAGTTAGATCAAGTAACTCGGTTTGGGTAACCCTTTTATGAATCATCCCAGTAGAGATGAGCACTGAGAACAATGTGTATGAGTAATAGTTCATGTCAATAAAACATTAATTCATTACTTTAGACTTCCATACGTGTTTTAATATTCCTTCCATTACAAGGCACATCTGCGGTGAAAGCATTGGTATCCCACCCTAGTCCTGCCTCCCTAAGGTGCTTCCTCTTCTTCAGTTCATTTTTCCCCCTTCAGCTTGCTTCCATGCATAGAGATACACATGAGAGCAATGGGAGTAAGCATGAGTCACGGGGAGTTGTACCTTCTAACAGTGAGACTAGGAGAGCCTCTTACACAGTGGCCCAGGATGGTCTTTTTGCCTGCTTTTAGGATTTGGATAATTTCCTTTATTATTTTTAAGTGTGTGTGTGTGTGTGTGTGTGTGTGTGTGTGTGTGTGTGTGTGTTCGTGAATGCAGGTACTATTGAAGGCCAGATGAGGCTGTTGAATTCCCTAGAACTGGGCATTACAGGAGGTTGTGAGATGTCTGATATAGATACTGGGGACCTAACTCAAGTCCTCTGCAAGAGCTATGCATGTTCTCAACCACTGATCCGTCTCTCCAGTCCATGGATAAATTTTTAAATGGCATCATTTTCTCCTGCATTTTTATTTTATGAATGAGGACAGGAAGGAATGTGGAGTGGGTAAGAAATGCAGAGAATGTCACTAACATTGAGTACTATAACTGAAAATAATGGCATTCTTGATTTGGGGACTTCAAATTTCTGTCTGCTGGAGTTGAGCCATTATGAAACACAGTGTAAGAAGAAGCTGGAGTGTTATCTGGAGAGTTAGAATCCTTTCAGTGACAGCCCAGAGGAAGAAGGAGCAGGAACAAGACAAGGTGGAGGATGGTGCTCTGGATGAGGGAGCACTAGGCAAAGCAACAAGGATCTTAGAGAGCACAACAGCCCCTGGTACCCCTGGTGCCTGCCCTGGAGACTGCAACACCGTCACCTCTGCCACCTCCAGAAGAAGTGGAGGGTGCTGTACCCCTGCTGGGCAGGGTGCTGCAGTGCCAGATCTGAGGGATGTGGTGCCTCAAAATGGAAAACAGGAGGGCGGCCAGGGTGCTCCATAACCTGTACTGAGAGCAAGCAGGGCTCCCGTGGACAAGGCTGGAAGTCCAGCCTAATAAACTGCTTTCCTACGCTCCCTCAAAAAAGAAAATAAATCAATAGAAATGACCCTGAACAATATTGAAATGGTCCACATGAGATGGAGAGTGACAACTACACTGATCAAATCCATTACAAGTTTTGAGTTCTTTGTTAATAACCAAACTAAGAATGGACTCACATCTTCGGAAAGTCTCTTGGTTAGTCTCTTGGTGCCCAAGTTCAAGGGTACAGCGTTTTAAAAGATAAAACCATAATTATATCAGTGTTAGGGAGCTATGTTACATTAGTCTGGGAGGTTTGGGAGTTGCCTAGTAACATCTGCTTTCTTTACAAGGCTCATCAATATCATCCAGACACTACACAGTATGGTTGGACCATGGTCAAGGTCATGGAGTGTCCCAGAAGTTTTGTCTAGGAGAATTTGGCTGTTGGTAGAAGGCTGAGCCGTGACCAGGCAGGCACAAAATAATATTGGGACAGGATGGTGTTACCTTAGTTATTTCATGATGTTATGATGTACGTGACAAAATTTCTCCTAGGGAGACACAACACACATTTCTACTTACACAAAAGAGGGATCCCATGACATGACAGACCAAATTACAGATACCTCCAAAGACCAGCTTGGTAAATCAATGAGTTTTATTAGGGTTACATACAGGAATATAGGTGAAGGGATACTTACAGGAGCAGAACTCAAAGACAACTGCGTTCACCAAAACCCACCCCAGCATGGGTGACAATGCACAAAGGCTAGGAAACCTGAAGCACATTGTACAGCCTGCAGACTACTCAACAGGTTGAAGCGTGTCCTTGCAAGGTGCCTCAGTTGGTCTGAGTCTCTCCCAGCCAGCTCTGCTGGTTTCTGTTCTTTCAGGCAGAGGTCTGGTCTCAATCTTCTCTGCACCTTAGCTTCTCTGAGGAGAACTCTCAGCTTTTATTGTTTACTCTCTCTGGGAGGGGCCTAGTGAATCTGGTCAATTTCAGGAATTTCCTGAAGCTATTTTGCGTTGTTTACTTTTCGGCTTAAGGAGCTTCCCTAGAGGGATAGACTGTTTCAATCTTGGCAGAAACTTGTTGCCTAACAGGTGGCAAGCTCAGGGGCACCTCCCTCCCATCCTTGAAGCTGGCCTTATTTTGCAGGGTATAGGCAGATGACTCACCCAAATACAGTACCTCTGGCCACCCAAATATGATTATGTAAAGACACAAGAGCTGACATGTACTTATTTCACTGCATTTCTCAAACTTGAAACAGCAGCAGAGTTGCCAGGGGCATGTGCTAGACCTTCACAAACCCCACACCTAGTAAATTAAAACGTCCTAGACATTGCAACATGTCCCCTAGGGACTGCTGGTTGACTAACGCTTCCCTGGATCCTCTCAGTATAATTTTCTAGTAGATATACTCGGATTAATCATAGTTAGGACTATATGCGTGCTTCTGTAGAAATCAAGTTATCTTAAAATGTGTATGTTTCTTGCTGATGTTGACATTTTCCCCCTGAGGCCTTTACCTCTTGAGCGATTTAAAATTGAGCTGTGCAAAAGGACTTGCATAAAAATGTTCAAGCCTTGGAATCAAATTTCATAATACTTTAAGCATAGAAAGAACCCAAATTCCTATCAACCAGTGACACACACAATGCATTCAATATTACCCAGTAAAGGAAAAATGCTGATTGTAGTATAAGCAGCGGGCTGCGTCCTGCCCAGCTGGCTAGCTTATGCCCTGAAATAATTACACAGAAACTGTATTCTTTTAAAACACTGCTTGGCCCGTTATCTGTAGCCTCTTATTGGCTAACTCTCTCATCTTGATTAACCCATTTCTAATAATCTGTGTAGCACCATGACTTGGTAGCTTACCAGGAAGGATCTTAACCTGCGTCCATCTTGGAGAGGAGAGGCATGGCGACTGCCTGAATCTGCTTCTTTCTCCCAGCATTCTGTTCTGTCTACTCCACCTACCTAATTTTCTGTCCTATCAGGGCCAAGGCAGTTTCTTTATTAACCAATGAAAGTAACACATAGACCCTCCTCCATCAGCTGATATTAGATGAACGACATAAATGCCCCAAGAATGATAAGCACAAGAGGGATATAATGTATGGGTTCCTTTATAAGAAGTTCAAGAATAGGTGAAACCAATTTTGATGATAGCAATCAGCACCAATGCTTTGAGGAATGGGGACGCAGTGGTAATTTCTTAAAAACTGCTAGAGAATAAAAACCAGACCCATCCAAAGGATGGGAGAAGCACAGTAGCTTTGCAGTCCTGGCTGTGACCAAGTGCACCAGAGGCCATTGGAGCAACACTTAGTAGAGGAAAATTATTTCCATGGTAGAAGTCCTTACACACATAACTTACTGATTAAGAATAAAAGTATAATGATCCCATTCAAGGAAGTTTATTTTCAGAGCTGGCAAGAAGGCACAACGGGTAAAAATGCTTGCTGTCCAAGCCTGATGACCCAAGTTCCATCTCTGAAACCCACAGTAGGACAACAGAAGTAAAGATTGACTCAGGAAAATTGTCCTCCGGCCTTCACACGCGTGTCATAGCACACATACATGTACACATACTCTCCCACACACAATAAACGAATTTTAAAAGTTCTAAAATGATCTGTTTCCATATGTTTTGCTTTTTAAAAAAATTGCTAAAGAGATGTCTCCCCAAACAATAGAAAAATGTGGCCTCCTTCAAGTAGGGTGTCTTCAGCAGAGAACAGGAAGGTGAGCCTGCCTGATAATGGTAAAGGAACACCTCAGAAGATAACCAGGCAGAGCAGAGCTTTTCTAGGCTCAGCAGAAATAACCCAGTCATGTAGACAGTGAGTTCAGTATGTTTAAATGAATTAGAAAGATTTTGATGGTGGGAAAATTAGTGGGGGAAATAATGAACCCTAAATAAAAATAAGAAAAATTTGTAGTACATGCCTGGAATCTTAGTGCTCAGAAAGCTGAGGCAGGAGGATAATGAGTATGAGGCCAGGCCTAGGTGGAAAGAGAAAGAAAATGGGAGGGGAAAAAAGAGAGGAAAGAGAGAAAAACAGACAAGTAAACAGACCGACAGAGGCAGAAGCAGAGAAACAAAGAGGTTAAAGAAGCCCTGGGCAGCACACTAGAACTGACCCTGATGTCAGAGATGCAAGTGAGCCAGCAACAGAGCAGGCCCTCCCCTCCCCCTGCCTGCCATGCTGTGACAGGGATGAAGGAAAGATGGTCTCCCTCCTCTACCCCTTGCTACTGTGGTAGGTGAGAGAGTTGGTCCTGCACCCCACCTAGGCAGCACACTAGAGCTCAGGTAAACCAACTCTGAGGACAAGAGAGCAGGAGAGCAAACCCAACCCCATTTCATGTCTTCTGCAGCAACTGGAAGAGGGCCCTGCACCTTCCCTGGGCAAAATAGTAGAGCTGGCCCTAGCGATATGGGTGAGGGGGACCTGGATCTGAGGCTCTGAGAGCAGAGCTGGCCCCACTCCTCACTGCAAGCTGCATTGGGTGAGCTAGAAAAGGCAGTGCTGGAGAGCTTGCCTGGGTAGTGACCGTGAGGGAAAGCTGGAGGCTGACCAATCTAGGTACCCCCAGGCCCAAAACCAGGGATATGAGTTGACCCACACCAACATCCACCAAATTTATGAACTATCGGAGCATGTGAAGGAAGTAAACCTACAGATCCAAAATGGCAGGATCTCCATGACACAGGACAACAGAGTATTCAAGAGGAACTCTGTTGGAGCCCGCAAGACTATCCAGTAAATGTACAGATGACAGATTCATAAAGGCAGACAGACCCACAAGTGTACAACTTTTGGGGCACCCATTTTGCAGAGCTGCAGGAACACTTGTCTTTTAGAAAAGTCACTGTCATATCTGTAAAAACCTTGTGAACCCATGATTCTTCCCTTCAAAATGGGATTCATTCCCAGAACACCTCAGCAGTGTGACTTCTGCAAAGGTAACAGAATGACCTTGCTCCATTCCCCCATACCATGAGACCTTGGAGCCATGGCATTCACTCTTTGTCCTAACAGTCAAATTTACATAGAGTCAACCCCACAAAATTACCTTCTAACAGACCACATAGGAATTTCTATAGAAGACAGGCACTGAACAGAAAGATAGAGTGCCCCACCTTTGCTAACAAATAAATCTGGGTGTCCCCAAAGCTGGTTATCACAAAAGAGACTGGATGAGGAGAATGGTGAATACAGGATTGAGGGATGTTTAGTAATTCCATCTGATGGTTTGGAATGTCAGGTATTTTCCCCTTGGTTACTGGCACTTTCCTGGGTGGTGTTGTCTGTTTCGGAGTACTACTTTGTCAGGTTCTATCTGCCATTTTTGTGATTTTGATATGCCTATCAAAATATTGCCTTTGCCTATGGAATTTTCCAACTATGTCTCTAAAACCTAGAAACCTCGTGGCCATCACCCCTTATTCTTATTCTTCTCC
Source organism: Microtus ochrogaster (assembly GCF_000317375.1). NCBI lineage: Eukaryota > Metazoa > Chordata > Mammalia > Rodentia > Cricetidae > Microtus > Microtus ochrogaster. The sequence goes on along the minus strand of NC_022011.1, from coordinate 53,254,136 downwards.
GCGTCCCTTCACTTCACTTTTTCCCCTCGCCCGAAAAATAAAGAACATGCAGAGATAATGTGCTTGAGTTAATTTTCTAGCCTCACATTCTCATGTGCCATAGATGTTCTATTCTGAACCCTGAGTGGGTACTGAAGCTGGTACTCAAGGCCCCCCATAGAACTCCAGCAGGTGCCCATTATCAGCGGTGTAGCAGAAACCAGAGGCAATGAACACTTGCAAGTAAGGATGTATGGACCAAAGGGTAGACTGTGTGTCTCAAGAGGTCACACTACAGCTACCAATACAAAATTCTCCCACTTTTATTTTGTTGTTTGTTTGTCTGTTTTTGTATGGTTTTATTTTTGGGTTTTCGTTTAAATTGAGTTTTGATTTGCAGGGAGGTTGCAAGGGCAGAGGGCAAGGGGATGGGAAGATAAGTGGGATGGGAATGCATGATGTGAAACCCACAGAGAATCAATAAAACTTGAAAAAAGATAAGGTAAGGCAATTATTTATTCCAGCAAGAATATTATCTGGGCGAAGAAAAGGATTAATAAGATTATTGTATGAAACAGGGCTATTGTATTTTCGCTACTTGATATAGTGATCTACCTTTTAAATGACATTTTATTTGATTTTGATTTATAACAAAGCTGTTATAAGATTTTAATGAAGGAAAGAGATTGTGGCAAACAATAAATGATTGTTATTGTTGTGTTTCTATTATTTCTAGAACATGCAGGAAATCTCCTCAGAACCCACTTTTTGCCCCTGTGGTTCAAATAACTGTTGAGTGAGTGTGGAGATTTTACTTGCAGCAAAGATTTCCAAGATCTCCATCACCTAGCTGAAGAAACAGACCATTGGATGCGTCACTTCACAATCTTCTTTTCCATCTCCTTCCCCAACTCCCTGCTTCTCTAAATGTCACCCTAAATTTGGTGACCACCATTCCTTTGGATTTTATTATAATATTACTGCATATATGACTACCCCTAGAATATGTACTGTGTAGCTTTATATGTTTTAATTTTTGTGGAGATGAGATCATAGAGTATGCACTCAACTACAGTCACACATTCTAGGGATTCATTCATGTGACTCAGGATGTTTAGCAGAGAAGATGTCAAGAGACTCAATGGGAGAAATACTTAAGCCTAGGAGAGAGCATTCAAGAGTGGGCAGTGAAGGACATTTCTTTCCTATTTAATAGCCTAAAGGATAATATCTCATCCTCCCTTGATTATTATTATTGAAATAGTCTGAAAACTTCTAAATTTCCTCTCTGATTTCTTCAATGACTCACATCACTCAAAAGTGAAATGTTTAGCCTTCATATGCTTATACAGTTCTTCTGTCTATTAACTTCTGGTTGTATTGAACTATGACCTGAAAAGATACAAGGAATGATTATGATTTTTCTGTATTTATCAAAAACTAATTTGCTGGTTAGAATGGAATCTAGATTAGGAAAGATTCCAACGTTCTCTTTCTGTTGGGTGGAATGTTCCATAGATACCTGTGAAGTCTATTTGCTCTATGGTATACTTTAACTCTGGCAATTCCTTACCGGTTTTTAGTTTGGATGAGAGGAAGGTGTTGAAATCACTCCTATTGCTGTATCAGGATCTTTTATGTCTTTTAAGTATTTGTTTTTATAAAATTGAAAATTTTAATGCTTGATACATATCTTTTTATGGTTTTATTTTTATGAAGTGTTTCATTTAGTATTATCTTTTCTATTAACTTTGGTTTGAAATCTACTGTATCAAATATTAGAATAACTACGCCAGTTTGTTCATTTTCTAGCTTTCTATCTTTGGTTCTAAGTTTGGGGTGTGCCTGTTGCCAGTAACAGATATTTGGATATATATTTTTAATCAAGCAGGGCGGTTTAATTGATTTTTATTGGTAAGTTGAGGTCATTTGCATTTAACATTACTATTGAGATATATTCATTAATTTATGTAAGTCAATTTGTTTGGGGCTAGAATATTATTTGTTGATTACTTTATTCCCTATTAATATCAAGGACTTACTAATTTACTATGTCTGACAAAATAGATCCATCTTTAGATTTTGTTTGTTCAGCTATTCCTCTCAGGAAATTTATTCTTTTCTGTGCTCTCATAATTTAAGCTATTTTTCTTCCTCTTCTATATGTAATATCCTTAGGTATCTTCTGTAGTGCTGACTTGATGGTCATGAGCTGCCTTAAGGTGTACTTGTCTTCAAATATTTTTTAGTATGTCAATTTAAAAACTTATTGTTGGGCAGATCTTCACCTCTCCCTCTGGTCCCCCAGACCCAATGCTCCAGTTGAATCCCCAACTCTACAACAGAACATCTGCAGCAGGACCCCCAACCCCATCTCTAGTAGATTCCACAACTCTTCTCTTTCTACCCCTCCTCCCTCTACTTGCTGTTTTATGAAATCTTACGTTGATGAAGTTATAAGGGCATTTCTTTTATATAATCCAATATCCTCGTACCTATACCCATGGCTCTCCTGAAATGGCTTCTTTTCACCTTTCTCTCGCTCTCTCCTCCTGTTTGGTGCCAACAAAGTCCATTTGCATAGTTTTCAGGGATTGGAAAAAAATGGCTTCAGGGCTCGGGAAATGGTCCCTCCCTGCCCCCAGACATGTCTGGACCCCTCCACCTTTTTCTTTTTGTATTGGTTTGATTGTGTTACTGAGCATGGATGTGTGCTGTAAACACAGAAGGCAAAGTCCTGGAGTCCTGGAACTCACCATGTAGACCAGGCTGAGCTCAAACTCATAGAGATCCACCTGCCTCCACCTCATGAGTGCTGGAATTAAAAGCATGTACCACCACTCCCAGTGGTATAGCAACTTTAATATTCTTTTCTTTCAGATCTTGAGTCTATAGTTTGGAGTAAAGCCTGAATTTCTGTATTTATGAAAGATGCCAGATGAGGCCAAAACATCACCCACAGCCTCTGCTTTAAAATCAGATGTGTGCATAATTATGAATGCTGACATTTTGAATACATATCATTTGATTATTTTGAATACCTATCATTTGATTATTTTGAATACCTATCATTTGAATACAAGTATTTTCCTTTTGAACACTGAGCCACTGTCTTAATTGAGGTTACCCGTATAGCAGGGAACCTGATTAGGAGATGGCTCCAGGAAATGCAGCGTATACTAGTTACCTTTACAGGTAACTATGTCTGGGAGCAACTAGGGGCCCTCAGGGGACAGGGAGGCTGGGACCTTATCCACTAATCCCTTAGCTCATTGATAGCATTTGTCCCTGAGATGGAAGCCAGTGAGATGTGAAGGTGACACATTCTGGGATCTATTGGAGGAAGACTGTGAACTCAGATATGGGATAAAACATCAAAACCAATGCCTCAGTTTCCTTTTGCAAAGATCTAATATAGGTACTGTTGTCTCAGACCATCTCACAACTAGGCTTTGAAGGACTCCAAGAGGCCCACACATGAAAATATGTCGTAATCAGGCCCTGCCTCCCCAGCCCTCCCCACTTCCTTCTCTCTTGCTAAACCATTAGGTTCCCTTATTTAGGCAATTTCACATTCCTAAAGCAGGCCATCAAGGTCCATTCTCTTATTTGGCTACTTCCTCATGCCTGACTCCTTCGTGAGGCTAACCACCAAAGTCCAGCTATCAGAATTTCCTATTTAGCTACACTGACCAATATATTCAATCAGAGCCTACCAACTCATCCTAACACAGACACCCCCCGCCTTTCAATCAGAGCCTACCAACTCATCCTAACGCAGACACCCCCCGCCTTTCCCCAGAGCCTACCAACTCATCCTAACACAGACACACCGCGCCTTTCCCCTTTAAGAAGCACTCTTGGAGGAACTTTGCTGTTGTTTCAGTCGGACTCAGATTCAGCCATCTTGTCTCTCTGTCTTGCTTAATAAAGGATCTCTTTGTGTTAGGAATCGGTGCTTGGGTGTGTTCTATGCCTAAATGGGGTTCAGAAGGGAGCACCCTGAGGTGTGTAGGGTCCTTCAGGCTTCCTTATCCTATAACAAGATAATGACTCATATCTGCTGAGGGATGGGCAGGCAGTCCAGGAATCGGTGCTCAATGGTGGAGAAGTGGCGCTTCAGAAGCACGTGCTGGCTGGGAGAAAGTAGAGCATCCCCTCCAGTCAGCCTAAGGTGACTTGTGCCAGGTTAAAAGCTACATAGGACTTAGGACTCAGTCTTCTACTGGCTCGTGCCCTTCCTACCAGCTCCTATGGAATGAGTAATATTCTAGTACTCCATTTTACGTCACCTAGTCCTGTCATCCACCCTGGGGAAATCCCATAATGTTTATTTCCTCAGTCAGTCAGAATCTGTAACTGTTTCCTGCTTTCTGCTCTTACGGGCTTAGCATGCCCTCCCATCCCAGGACATTCTGATAGGTCACAACCTTGCTGCCGCTGACATTTATTCCGATAAATGCTCAGTGAACGCTCCAGCACAAGGAACCAGCAATTATCCAGGGTGCCAGGCAGTCCCAGATCCACTGAGGCAGAACTTCCTTCCTTATGTCGTGTATAAAAAGGCACGGGCCCCAGGAGAGCCTGTCAGAGAAGCTGAGCGCAACAGCAGCCGTAGTTCCGTGGTACGCAGCCTCAGTTTCTCCATAATCAGGTGAGAGATGCATCCTGTGGCTTTCAGTCCGTGACTTCTGATCTCTCGCTGTTTGCCTTTGGTGCTCTCTGTCCTGCCGAACCTCAGGCCTGCACGGGAGTTATGTAGTAGCTGCTTGGCTTGGACAATAAGCTGAGTCTAAGGATGTAGATAGAGGGGTCTTGGTGAGACTTGGGTTAGAGAGGCTACCTGGATACCAGCTCCTCAGAACTGGGGTCAAACTGGACTTTGGACTAACTCTGTTCCTCCCTTAGGGTTGGTCTGCACTCTACTACTGGAGCTAGGATAGCAGCTCATCACCATAATGGATAAGGAGGACATCGTAATAAATGATAAAAAACGTAAAGATCTTCATGGAAGAGCAAAAGATTGGGAAGCATGGGTGGGTGAGTGGGTGAGGGTGTTCTGTGTCTTGGTCCTTACATATCCGCATTTTTACTTTCTTTACAGAATTACGCAGAGAAACACCTTTGTTAAGACATATTCAGGACCTTAGTAGCCGTGTGTGGGTTCTTCACAACAATATCCTCACTGTAGTCCCTAGGAAAGAGCAAACAGTCCCAGGTGAGTAGCCCAGGCCCTTTGTGGCAGCCCCTCTGGCTAATGTTGTGGCTCTGTCCTCAGCTTTTCATTTCAATGCATTTGTGTGTTAGCTGGCCTTACCAGGAGCAGCATTGTGTGGGCAGTTTAGAATAGAGAGCAGCCATAGGCTTGAACAGCTAGGGGTTGAGTCAAGGGAATGAGAGGTGACTCCAGGAAGGTTGAGGTTGAGGTGGAAGATTTTTTCTGTTGTAATAATAAGAGCGGTGGGGCTGCGACCCCAGCACCCCAGCCGCTTGCTAGCTTATGCCCCAAAATAACAACACACAAATTGTATTCATTTAAACACTGCTTGGCCCATTCTCTTCTAGGCTAATTCTCACATATTAATTTAGCCCATTTCTAATCATCTGTGTGCAGCACCCCAAGGTGCGCTTACCGGGAAGATTCTAGCCTACGTCCATCCTGGGTCGGAGCTTCATCGCATGTGCCTCAGAGAGCAGAGCTCTTGCCTCTGCCCGCAAGAGTGGAGCATCGTGTCTCTCCGAGGCCTCTGCCCCCGAGAGGAGAGCTGTCAAGTTTCTGAGCTCACTTTTCTCTTCCTCCCAGAGTTCTGTTCTGTTTACTCCTCCCACCTATGTTTTAACCTATCAGGGCAAGCAGCTTCTTTATTTAATTAACCAATGAATTCCTCCATCATTCTGTGACATTTCAAAGAGTCAGAGAACAAAGAGAGATCTATGGGATTAAACTTTGAGTCTCTGAGAAGCTTGACTTCTCTAAAGGAAAGAGTCACCCAAATGGGCTGACTGTGTGAGCCAGGTGGTGAGTGGCGGGCGGGTGGCACAAGGTTGGCGAGGAGATTCCAGCCACTGTTTCTTTGTCTCTAGTGTAGAGAGATACTTTGGAAGTATGAACTGAACCCCGGTTTCTGCCCTTGCATCCCTAGTCACTGTCACTTTACTCCCATGCCAATATCTGGAGACTCTTGAGATGAACAGAGGGGAGCCCATGTATCTGGGACTGAAAGATCCTGAATGTTGCCTGTTCTGCACACAGGAAGGCCAGCAGCCGGTGCTGCGGCTTAAGGTGAGTTTAGGAAGAGAAGGATCTGAAATCGCTTGACCAGAGTCCATCTAAGTAGCCCGTCTAGCCCATCACACTCGCATTTGACAGAAACCCTGACTTTCAAATCTTTTCAAAGGCAATTCACAGATTATCCTCACAGCAATTTATTGTTCCCTTAAGGGTGCATGCATCATCAAAGAACAAGAAAACAAAATTGGAGGGCTCTTTGGAAGTAGCTTTTTTTGAAATAACTTTTTGCTTTATTTTACAAAAGTAAGTTTTGACAAGGAGGTTTTTAGAGTTACTGGTGCATGTGTGTGTGTTCATGTGTTCACACGTGTCTATGTATACGTGTGAACACATGTGGTTATAGGTCAGAGATTGACAGTGGGTATCTTCCTTCATCTCTCCCTACATCATCATTACTGTTTTTTTTGGGACAGACTTTCTCTGTCTGTAAACCAGACTGGCCTCGAACTCACAGATATCCACCTGCCTCTGTCTCCCAAGCACTGGGATTAAAGGCATGTGCCACCATCTCCCCCCCCCCATTATTTTTAAGACAGGTCTCTCACTAAATCTGGAGCTAGGCTGGCTGGGGGGGGAGCGGAGAAGATGGGGCAGTTGGGATGACTGAAGCAGCTAGACATAGCACCTGCCTCTCATCTCAGCATTGAGGACACACAGAGAGAATTTATTTCAAACCGTTAGAAATACCAAGCTGTACACAAACAAATTTGACAGTCATGTCCTAATGTTTCTACTATGCTCTTAACATATATTTGGGAGTGTGATTCTAAACACTCTGTTAAGAAACAGAAGTCTCCAGGCTTTCATGTGGGGAGAGGGTGCTGATGTTAGAGACAAAACAGTTCAGATGGTGATGTTTCTTCCTGGGATCTCCTCATCCACCAGGAAGGGAACGTACTGGAGCTGTACAGCCAAAGGGAATCTGTAAAACCTTTCCTCTTCTATCACAACAAGAGTGGCACAACATCAACGTTTGAATCTGCAGCCTTCCCTGGCTGGTTCATCGCTGTCTGCTCCAAAGGAAGCTGTCCGCTCTTTCTGACCCAAGAACTGGGGAAAACCCACATCACCAACTTTGAGATGACTGTGGTGGAGTAAGGTTGGTCTTGTACTGGGTGTTGTCTGCCAAGCAGAGAATCCTGCCTTTGCCTCTACCGTCCTGGCCCTCAAGGCTCTTCCTCCTTACATGAGCTTTGTTATCTTGGTCAATTCTTTTTTCTAAATTTATTTTTGTTGAAAAAAATTTCCGCCTCCTTCCCACCTCCCATTTCCCTCCCCCTCCCTCCACTCCATTCCCCCTTTCTCTCCAGTCTGAAGAATAGTCCTGATTCCCTGCCCTGTGGGAAGTCCAAGGTCCTCCCCCCTCCATCCAGGTCCAGGAACATGAGCATCCAAACAGGCTAGGCTCCCACAAAGCCAGTTCATGCAGTAGGATCAAAACCTAGTGCCATTGTCCTTGGCTTCTCATCAGCCTTCATTGTCCGCTATGTTCAGAGAGTCCGGTTTCATCCCATGCTTATTCAGTCCCAATCCAGCTGGCCTTGATGAGCTGCCAATAGATCAGCCCCACTGTCACAGTGGGTGGGTGCACCCCTCGCAGTCCTGACTTCCTTGCTCATGTTCTCCCTCCTTCTGCTCCTCATTTGGACCTTGGGAGCTCAGTCTTGGTCAGTTCTTTACAGAGAGGCAGGTTTGCTCGTGTTAACGCTGGTTAGTTTTCGTCAACCTATAAGCTAGACTCATCTGTGAAGAAAAAAAAATCAGTTGAGAAAAATGCCAATATTGCTTTGTCGGCAAGCCTGCAGGGCTTTTTTTGATTGGTAATTGATAGAGGAGAGACCCACACCACTGCGGTTGGTGCCGCACCAGGATGGGGGATCTTAGGGTGGATAAGAAAACAAGCTGAGCAAGCCACGTAGAGGAAACAGCATTGCTCTGTGGTCTCTGCTTCAGCTCCAGCCTCCAGGTTCCCAAACTACGTTCTTGCTATGACTTTGGTCAGTGATGGATGGTTGGTACCAGGAAATGTAAAATGAAATAAACCTTTTCCTTGCTAACTTGTTTTCGGCAAATGTTTTATCAGCGCAGCAAGGAAGCAAACTAACAGACATACCCAAGTTTCAGAGATAGGAAGCAGGTTAAAGGGCAATATAGCAAAGTCTGAGCCTGGAATAGGAAGAAAAAAATCTGTTTCTGGGCTTTTCACTCAAAGGTGATTGATGCCTTCCAATATATTCATGTAATGATCTAAATGCTGGTGTAGGTTGTGGGAGAAATGGTAGTGATATATTGGGCATCTTTGCATAGTCGTAGAGTTAAATCATAACACCATCACAAAACTAACCAAGAGAGCTCTAACTACATGAGATATATGTATCTATATAGCTGCAAATACGAAAACTAAGAAATGTGGATGGTGACCATCTGTGTTCACACTTCTGGGCTTTCAGGCACATTGCTCTGTGGCACCCTCTCAAGATCTCTCAGATCCCGACAAGAAGAAGCAACCATCTACATCCCCAACAAAGCAGAAGACTAAAAAGAAAGCTGAGCCCTCCCGTGGCTGCCTTCCCCCTCTCTGTGACAGCTGGATCAGCTGCAGGCCATCTTACCACGTGTTCATCCAAAGCATTACTGCTGGGTTTTATAAGTAGTGAACTTGGTGGAATAAAATCGTCTGTCTCACCTGCTTTATTGACTATAATAATTTTGGTAGAATGAAACAGCCATAAATATTTTTGCATTTATAAGGAGTTATAGCTTATAAAGCAGGTTCATATGAAGTTGCTTTCTCTCTCTTGTATGTATGTATGTATATATGTATGTATATATGTATGTATGTGTGTATATGTATGCGTGTATGTATGTATGTATTTGCATGTATGTGCATGTGAAGACCAGAAGTTGATGTCGGGTGTCTGCCCTAATCACTGCCCACCTTTTATATTGAAGCAGGGTCTTTCATCTGGGTGCAGAGCTTGCCAATTCAGCTAGTGCAGCTAGTCAACTTGTTCATGGAGAACTCCCTATCTCTACCTTCAGGGGTCCTGATATTACAAATGGGTTAAGCTTTTTAGTCAACTTGATACAAGAAAGAAGAGGGAACTTCAGTTAAGAAAATGCCCCCAAAAGATTGGCAAGTCTGTAAAGCATTTTCTTGATTAATGACAATGTGTGTGTGTGGGGGAGTCCTACCCACTCTGGGACGTGTCACCTCTCTGCTGGTGACCCTGTGTTGTATAAGAAAGCCTTGAGGAGCGAGCCAATAAGTAGCATTCTTCCATGGTCTCTGCTTCAGTTTCTGCCTCCAGGTCCTGCTCTGTTTGAGTACTTGCCTTGGCCTCTGTGGTAGTTTGAATGAGAATGCCCCCCAACAGGTCCATATATTAGTATGCTTAGTCTCTAGTTGTTGAACTGTTTGGGGAAGGATTAGAAGATATGGCCTTGTTGGAGTACATGCCTTCTTGTTGGAGGAAGTGTGTTGCTAGGGGTAGGCTTTGAGATTTCAAATACCAGCACCAGGTCCAGCGTCTCTCTCTCTACCTGCTGCCTGAGGGTCTGAGAGGATGGAAAGCTCTCAGCTACTGCTCCAGCGCCTGATCTGTTTCCCACCATGGAAATAATGAGAACCCTCTGAAGCTGTGAGCAAGCACCCAATTAAATGATTTTCTTTAGAAATGTCACCTTGGTCATGATGTCTTTTTACAGGAAGAGAGCAGTAACCAAGACAGCTTCCCTTGATAGGTTATGACCAGAATGTGTAAGCCAAATACATCTTCTCCTCTCCAAATTGCTTTTGATTATAATCTTTATAAAAGCCATAGAAAGTAGGCTAGCACAGTCACCATGCCTGCCTATCACTATCATTATGTGGGTACTAAGGATTTGAATTCTGGTTCTCAGGTCTGAGCAGCAACTACTTTTACCCTCTATTCCCTCTCCTCCGTCCCAAGTCTCTTAGTTTTCAGAACTAGCAAGATTTTTAAGGAAGGTGGTCTCTTCCAAAACCAAGTTCATCAAGGCCCAAATATGGGATAGCTAGGACAAGTAGGGTTCCATTAATAAAAAGATTGTGTTCTATATTTCAGGGCATGATGTAGATATGTACCTGACTGCAAATCTCCTGCTTGACCCTGGAATGTGTTTCTGTGAGTATCTTTTGAATTCTTCCTTCGAATTTATCAACCATAAATTGACCTGGCTTTCATGTATGGTGAGCATATGCATTTTTGAAGGCTTATCCTTTCCTATATCCTTTTAAAGTTCAAGAATAGTCTTAGTAATTCTTTGAGAATTTCCTACAGTATGTTTTGATCATGTTTACTCTATCCCCAAACCCCTCCCAGATCCACACCTCTTTCCCAACCTACTCAACTTTGTGTCCTCATTTTTTTTTTGTTTGTGTATTTTTAAACTCATTGAGTTCCATTTTCTTTGTCTTACAGGAGGCAGATGCATTCGGGATTTCCTTCCGTTATACACACACACACACACACACACAAAGCTAAGTTCTTTGCAGTGTGGTGGTTGATAAATTCATCTCTTTATCCTGCTGGAAATGACAGTAAGTCAAAGCCTCCCTTTGCCTTCAGTGCAAAGGGCCCTATCAGGTTCTTCTATCTATCTCCTGTGCTATAAAACGTCAAGAGATAAACTGTTAGGGTCACATTTTTACCTAAAATTGGTTTCCAGTCCTTCTGAGGACACATCCCAGTAACTTCAGAAGAGCTGGGGGTTACTCATCTTCAACCACAGTGACAACTGAACACTGCAAGAAACAGAACCCCAACCCCTTTTGCTCATTTCTACTAGATAGCTCTTTTATAATATGTTTCTTTTTTTTAACCAACATTGTGAGAACACTTTATTATCAGAGAATTTTCTTTTTAATTTATTAATTTATTTTTTGTTTTATTAAAAAAAACTATCTTTTTTAATTTTACATACCAATCCCAGTTCTCACTCCCTTCCCTCCTCCTTTAAACCAGTTTATAATTAGGTCTCTTCAAAGTTGTCTGACCTTTTTTTTCCTTGGTACACTTTCTTTTTTTTTATTTTAAATTTATTTATTTATTAAGGATTTCTGCCTCCTCCCCTCCACTGCCTCCCATTTCCCTCCCCCTCCCCCGATCAAGTCCCTCTCCCTCATCAGCTTGAAGAGCAATCAGGGTTCCCTGACCTGTGGGAAGTCCAAGGTTTAGTAAGTCCATCCAGTTTTAGTAAGGTGAGCATCCAAACTGCCTAGGCTCCCCAAAGCCAGTACGTGCAGTAGGATCAAAAACCCATTGCCATTGTTCTTGAGTTCTCAGTAGTCCTCACTGTCTGCTTGGTACACTTTCTAAACAATAGAAATAACAATGATCTTGGTTTTATACATCTACAACTGAGGATGATAGTACTGCTTGGCTTACCAAGAAAATCAGACCTCAGGAGCCAGGATGAGACTAGCAGGCAAAGCTTTACATGGGGTATGACTGCTGGGCTGTCCCCATGCAAAGGGAATTCAGCACTGCCAAAGAGGAGTTTGGGGTTTATATGGTGCTTTTCGTCGGGTGGGAGTATAACAGGAGAGCATTAAGGAAAGGGGGGCTGTCTCAGGCAAAAGGGACTGCAATAAGCAAAATGTTATGGAGGCTGGGGATCTGGAGGCTGTGGTCAAGCTGCTCTGCAGAGACAAGGGGTCATCATACCTCTGTGACGTGTACTTGTTCCATTTCAGTTACACTGAACGACCTGGATCCCACCTGGGTCACTCATATTCGTGTCTTAGGTGACTCCCTCTTGAGTCAAAGATCTGGGCCAGCCCATAAGAATGATCTCTTAGTCAAGATTTTTCTATGACAGCTTGCCTACCTTGATTGTCTGATGTAACCGGTCTTTCTTGTCAGACCTATTTCTTTTGGAACCACCAGCCCCCAAATAATGACACAAAGACTTATTACTAATTATGAAACTTTGCCTTTGGTTTAGGCTTGTTCCCAACTGGCTCTTGTAACTTAAATTAACCTGTTTCTACTAATCTAAGCTCAGACATGTGGCTTTTTACCTCTCCTCCATCCTGTATGTCCGATTCCCTTCGTGTCTTGCTGGTGTCTTTTTTGTGTGCCTAGATTCATCACAAGTCCCTCTCTTTGCCCAGAAGTCCTGTCTTACCTCTCCTGCCTAGCTATTGGCCATTCAGTTCTTTGTTAAACCAATCACAATGGCACATCTTCACATAGTGTAAACTCATATCCCACAACAGTCTACTTACTGTATTTAAACCAAGACTTCATGTTTAAAAATATTCACATTTTTGTTACTATTATAAAATGATTATTATTCAGTATAGATGTTGAACAGAGCTTTACTGTAAATCTGTCCCCCAAACCTTCCATTTTGGAGGCACCTCTATTTTAGAGCCAAATTCCTAGAACCACAAATAATAACACTTTGTTTAAAGGGGGAGGATGAATTGGTCCAACCAACGTGATTTCTGTGTTGCTATTGATATTTAAAATGTTAAAATACAATAAACTTATAGACATTACAATTACCTGTTTTTTAAAATCACTGATCCTGATAGCCATCTGTCTTAGACATGTGGCTCGATGCCCCATAGTACAGGAACTCACCATACCTTCCAAACATAAAAACTCTAGTTAATGAACTCAAATTCCAGATGTTAAATGCCAAGGAAGGAAAGGTTCCTCGAAGCCCTGCAGCCTTTTGTCTACCTAGGAGTAACTGATCTTAGTAACTCTTAGTAGAGATAAACCAAAGATTTTGGGTTGACTCTTTTTATCCAAATTATACCAAAAGCAATAAGTCTTCCTTAAAAACAGCACTTGTGGTGCTTTTTAACAATCAGAGAAGTCTGGAGTTCAGGTGAGTGAAAAGGTATGGCTGAATCTTCACATCTGGCAGTGGCAGCATCGTGTTTTAAAGTTCCACAGCTGCTTCATGTCAACTCCATACTCCATGTACAATGGCAAGAGCACAACTACATCCCATGGAAATACTGTCATTTCCAGCCAATGGGATTTAAAGAAAGGGCACTGGGAAGAGTTAGGAATCAGAGGTTGACAAACTTTTTAGACTCTTGACACTAGGTTGGGCATGGGTGACCTGCCCTAGGCTCTATGGGAAATTTGCTGGAAGGAGCCCTTTTCCCAGGACTTCACTGTTACAGCCTAGGAAAATGTCTTATCTGACTACAGGGAGTTCCCATGCTCAGAAAGGAAAGCTTCCAGGCTCCAGCTTGGTAGACTCTGCCAAAAAGTTCTGCCATGTCTTTCTGTTTTCCTATGCTAGGGATTGCCCTCACCTTCTTCCCTTGAGATGCTTTGATCTGGTCTGCAGCTGTCATCTCCCTTCCCAAAGCCTCCCCAGGAAGAAGTTCTCTACACGACAGAAACCTACACATGCTCCTCTGGCCAAAGGCCAAAAGCCCTGCCTCAGCAGGCAGAGCACAGTGTTTGCCGTGAGAGAAGCCACCAAGACAGATACATGGATACCTGTATCTGGACCCCTAAGCACTGCTCCCCAGGAGGTATCTGGTGCCTGTTCTTACAAAGCCCATCAGTAAGTCAACTCTAGCCATGGATAAGGCCCTTCGACTTCAAGGAACTACTTTTTCCCATTGGACAGAGAGTGGGTGGGACCATGGTCATTGTTTCTCACATCAGGGCTAAGGCTGAGGAAGATTAAAGATCCTATGTCATCTAGCAACAAAGTAAAGTTCAGTACACCACTCATGAGGTTGTATCCACAGGGCACCTATAAAGCTAGGAGCAAAGTATCAGGACCCATATTTCTTCATCCAAGAATTTACTGGGAGAGGAGAATGGCTCTAAAAAAATGAATATGTGTTTTAATTATTCATGATGAATGACTGCTACTTTCTTATTCACACAGAGATTTTATTCCTTCCCACTATGGACAGTCAGAACTAGGACTGCTTGGATTCTTAGGACCTCCCCCCAGAATGAAGCATCTGATCCCCCAAATTTGCTGGAGGATAGTAATCATTTGTCACAGAGAAGCAACCACTGACATAGTTAGAGTTTCTATTGCTGTGAAGAGATACCACGACTGTGTCAACTCTTATAAAGGAAAATATTGAATTGAGCAGTTTCACTTGTAGTCCATTATCGTTGTAGTGGGGAGCATGGCAGCATGCAAGCAGACATGGTGCCTGAGAAGGAGTTGAGAGTCCTACATCTTGAATCAGAGGCAACAGAAAGTCAACTGAATGTCACCCTGAATGAATCTTGAGCAAGAGACCTCGGATTCTGCCCCCACAGTGATACACTTCCTCCAACAAGCCATCCTCCTAGAAGTGCTGCTTCTGAGAGGGGCCATCTTCTTTTCAATCACCACATCCACTTTGTCCCTCCTGAGTCCAGAGTACCAGAAAAGGGCACCCTATGCCTGTCTTAGCTTTTATACTTTGAGAGGACACAGTCCCTGGATCAACTTTACATTCCTACCCTGATACAAACTCTGCCCACAGCACACTCTTTGCTTTGATATTCAAGCATTGTTTCACCTAAATTCCACCCAAAGCCACCCTTCTCCAAGTTCTCTGATGACTGTCTTCCAGCAGTAAGTCAAAAAGTCAGATTTTTCTGAACTTCAGAGGTGTTCCTGATGACTTTAGACCCACACAGTTAGGACAGTGTGGTAATTAGGCCTGAGCCCATCACAACTGGACCCTGTGACGCACTTGAGTATCCATCATGATATTTTACCTGAATAATTAAACTACATTTGCTGTCCCAACCAATATTCCATTCTCCTTCAGCAGCAATTGACAAGATGCTTATGACTAGTTGGTGTTTAGGTATATATAGGGCTGAACCCAAATACTAGGCCTATCTAGAGTGAGAAGTATTCATTAATACCAGGGCATTGGACAATGGACCAAGAATTAGACTTATGCTACATTAATTTCTAGTCTCTTGAGAAGGAGTAGTAATCCTTCACCCCATCATCAAGTGCCAATTGAGAATTAAGACAAAGGCTGGTTTCTTACAGACAAATTTATTATTTAAATTATTATTTAATTTATTATTTAAATTATTATTTATTATGTGGGTTCATTCTACAAAGACCATGGGGGTGGCAGTCTCACCCATTTGTAGGCAGCTTTACAGTGCCACGTGCCCTGTCTTGTGAGGATGGCGCTCATAACAGTGGAAATAATGAAGGAGCAGTATAAGCAAATCACCTGGTTCTTAGTGGGAAGTAAGTAGACAGCAGCCAGGCCATGCAACGTGTTTCTCATAAGATCACATAATATGTTATGTTTGAGAGTAATAGGAATAGGGTCGGTGATTATGGAGGAGTTGTGTGCAGATAGCAACTCTGTTGTTCTCTGAGCCATCATAGGTTGGGAGCGGGGTGGTGGATTTTACTTTGAGTAGAGCTAGTCATGTTAGTTTCTCAAGCATATTAAATATCTGAGACAATCAACTTATAAAGAGGAAAAGTTTTGCTTGAGTTCACACTTTTTGATTCATTTAACTGACTAGTGTATTCAACAGATATTTATTAAGGATGTAATGGACACCATGCTGGAGGCTGGTGACACAGTGACAAACATCCCAGTGACCAGGTACTTTGTAAACTAATGAGGAAAGCAAAAGAAAAGGGGGACAAAAAGCAGAAATATACAGACAACCTGTGTAACCAAAGACTGGAGACAGAAAATACAAGAGGTTAGAAAATGACTCAAATCTTCTAATGCCCAATAACATAAACAAACAATCCAGGTGCAGTGAAAGAGCATCAACCATGTGAAGGTCTTGAAGCTATGAAGAACTTAGTATAGTCAAGGAATTGAGAGATTGACTTACCAGCACTGGGCTGAGCTCTGGGCGTTCAGCTGTAGAGAGGGAGGGGGATTATTTGAGCAAGGGGAGTCAAGACCATGATGGGGAGACCCACAGAGACAGCTAACCTGAGCTCATGGGAGCTCATAGACTCTAGACCCATAGCCAGGGAGCCTGCATGGGACTGACCCCTCTGCTTGTGGGTGACAGTTGTGTAGCTTGGTCTGTTTGCGGGGCTCCTAGCAGTGGGACCAGGATCTGTCCCTGGTGCATGAGCTAGCTTTTTGGAACCCATTCCCTATGGTGTGATGCCTTGTTCTGCCTTGACACAGGGGAGAAGGAGTTTGGTCCTGCCTCAACTTGCTATGCCATGCTTTGTTGATTCCTATTGGAGGCCTTATGCTTTCTTTGCAGTGGAGTGGGGGAGTAAAAAGGAAGTGGGGGAGGGAACAGGAGGAGAGGAGGGAGGGGAAACTGTCCTTGATATATAAAATAAATTTTAAAATTGAAAGAAAGATAAAAGATAGATAGGTAGATAGATAGATAGATAGATAGATAGATAGATAGATAGATAGATAGATAGATAGATAGAGAGGCAGGCATAATTGTTAGAGAAAAAGATTCCCAGAATAGGGAAGTTGAGTCTGATTATCAAGACAAGACTGCAAAGTATGTGCAAATGGCAAGATTAGGAGAGTGTAAACATTGATAACCATGTAGAAGATAAATTTTAAGGGTATAGCTGAAGACTGGGGCCACCAGTCAGCAGCTGACCCAAAATCCAGTTGCGCTGTGGGTGTTTGCCTGGCGTTCAGTGGTGAGTGGCAGGGTTCTTGCACACAGGTGGATAAAAGGAGATGTGGTTTAGAGGTGATCTTTGAACATGAGCTTTCAGATGGAGTGGTGGGCTTTAGGAAAGGGAAGAATCAGTGATGACTCTTTAGTTTCTGTCTTGAGAAACTGAGAAGAAAACTGGGCGTGGAAATAGGCAGGTTATGGGGAGCTTTAATGGCTCCGCTTGCCACACATCTATTTGTAAGCCATGAGACAGATCAAATCAACACGGTTCCAACCTACAGTTTAGTAGAGAGTTCTGGGCCAAAGGTCATCTGTTAGCTTAGACCTAGAACTTAAGTTCATGGGGCAAACAGTACCACCTAGTGAGACAGCATGAAAGAGGAGGAATCGAGGGGACTCCAGAGAAGCTTCACCTTTAGAAGTCATGTGAGGAGAAAACAGTAAGCAGGATTAGGAAGAGACACCTAGTAAGGTTGGGAAAACCCAGGCAGGGCTTGGTGCAGACCATCTGGTATCTGAGTAAACATTGTGAGGGGAGTGGAGCTGCATCTAACACCGTCTGAGGTGAAATGCCAGTGCCGTCTGGACTAGGCACCAGACAGAGGTGTCATCAGTGATGCGCCCAAAAAGGGCTGGGTGGAAAACTCAGGCAGAGCTTAGAGTGTGCTGAAAAGTGAGTGTCTTATTAAGAAGTGATGAACAAATTACAAGGACAATGAGATATGTGTCTTTCATACTGAGCTAACAAAATTCTTCTAATCTGAAAGCAAGTATTAGGCAAGGAAGAGTAAAGACACCTTGGAGGTATTTAAACGGGAAAAGCCATACCTAAGACAGGAAGCTCTCTTGAAAATAAAAAACGTACCTACTCCATCTCCCTCAATTCACTCTTCTATTGTAAAGAAAGCCTTGCATGCATAAGTAAGGTGTGCAGATATCCAAAGAGGTCTTTAGGAGGATGCTCATGGCCACACTGATTATGAAACAACCTCCCTGTCTATCTCTGAAGGAACGGCTAAGCACTGACAGTGAAATGAGGTTGTGGGAAAGTCTGCAGTGCTGAAGAGAAAGAGCTAAAGCTGCCCCTACCTGCACAGACATCTATTCACACCTGGCGAGGTGGGAAAGGGCATGTAGTCTATCACACGAATCAAGGAAATGCATCTGAGTGAGTAACACACACCACACACTTACAGATACACAAGGCACCCAGAGAAAATCTCTGGGTGCTTTCTTTCCTTGTTTTTTTTTTCTGAGACAGGCTCTGTGTATCTTTGGAGCCTGTCCTGTAACTTGCTCTGTAGACCAGGCTAGCCTTGATCTCACAGAGACCCGCCTGCCTCTGCCTCCCGAGTGCTGGGATTAAGCGTATGCACCATCACCACCCAGCAATGTATTTTCATATTGAATGAACCAGAATGGCTACCTCTGAGTTGAGGGAAAGAGAAATTAGTATTTAGGGGCAAACAATTTAGATTTATTTGTTGAATATATTTCTTTAATAACAATTAACAATATTTTAAAGAATTATTACATTTGTGTGTACGTATGTGAGCATGTGTGTATGTTCCTGTATGTCTGTATATATGTGTGTGTGCGTGTGTGTCCATGCCAATCATCTGTATGCAGGTCAAAGGACAACTTGTAGGAGTCATTTTTCTCCTTCCACCATGCGGGTACTGGGGGTCAAACTCAGATCATCAGACTTGACAGCAAGCACCTTTATCCTCTGGACCATCTCACTGGCCTGACTACATTTTAAAGTGGAAAGAATGAACAGGATATAAAGAAAGTAGCTTTAGCAGAGGTTGTGAGTTGCCATGTGCTTGGTGAGTGACCATTTTCTAGTAAGATAACTGACCTGTGGTTACCTAAGCAAAGTACTGGGCTGTCATAACCAACCAAACAACAAGAGTTGGTGAGGAGAATGTGGAAAAGGGTAAGCCTTCTGCACTGCTGACGGAAATGGGAACTAATGCAGTTGCTATGGAAATCAGTGTGTAGGTTCTTCAAAAATTTAGAGGTGGATCTGCCATGTGACCCAGCTCTGCCTCTCCTGGCTGTTTACCTGAAAGGCCCAAGTCAACGTGCACAGAGGTACGTGCACAGAGGTACGTGCACAGAGGTACGTGCACAGAGGTACATGCACAGACATACTCCACAGAGATACGTGCACAGAGGTTCATTGCAGCAGGATTCACAACAGCTAAGTGAGGGAGCAAGTGTAAGTGTCCATCTACAGAGGAGTGGACAGAAAAAATGTAACAGACACACCCCCATGTGCATAAATTTTTTCAGGCATTGAGAATGTAATTTGCAGGAAAATAGATACAACTTGAGATAATCATACCAAGCAAATTAAGTCCGTTTCAGAAAGATAACTATTTCTCTAGTTTGTGGCTCCTAGATTTTTTTATAGCTACATAAAGCACATTGCAATATATATATTAATATATATATATACCATGAAAGTAGAAGCAAAAATAGCCCTTAGAGACAAAGTCCAAGAAGGGGTACTTAAGAAACAGAAAGGTAAGAGGGTAGATAGAGGCAGCATATGACCAAGGTACCTTTTACACTTGGGTGAAAGCGTCCTCTTGTGGTGGAGGCCTGTGATTTGTGAATGACTGCCGCTGCGGAGGGAAGAGGAGCCGTCACTACTCCATTATGCTAGGTCTGGACGATCTTGCCTTAGAGAAATAACTTTTTGTTACCACTCATTTTAAGTTGACATGTGCTAATATTCATATTTATGGGAACACACTGTGATGTCTTTATGCACTGTGACTTACATAATGCCCACTTGATTCTCTGGTTACTTCCTATTCCTAAAGGTGACCCAAAGGTGGCTCTTATTTCTTCAGCATGTCCACTTTTCCTCCTTCCTCAATGGTGGCACAAGTGTTTTCTTTGCCTGCTGTTTATATTAGATCATAAACAAAATCAAGATACCCCTCTTGACCCATGTAAGTGACAACGATGTTCAGTTTTAAGCTGTAGAGACTTTAAAATGTATTTTCCAAATAATAAAGGAAATCAGAACCAAGGAGAAGAAAAGATAGATATAGATGATATCAAAAACATACAGGAGGAAAGAATAGATGGATGGGAATAAAAACTTCGATGAGACAGATTAAATGGATTTGCACTCAGGTTACTAAGCAATAAATAAATAAGATATAACTTTCTGTGCTTTTCAGTTCCATGTTCGTTGAGGGGCTCAGCATCTGCTTAGATATTACTTGGAGTTGAACATTGCCCCCGCCCAATGTGGCAATGTAAGATCTTGCCAACACACTTTGATACTGATGCAAGATGTACAGTACGCGGTAATAATTTATTTTAGCAATATTTCTTGAGAAATTGTTATGCAGCAGGCAAGAATAGTACAAAGCCAAACAAAAGAAATCTCCCATAAGAAACTGAAATTTCTGTGACTTCGAAGAAGAAAAGTTTCTGCCTTTGGCTGGGGAGGTGAAGTGTGACCTCCAAACACTTCAGATTTAGGGTGTTAAGAAGACACAACAGGCATTTCAGGACAAAGCAAACAAAAGAGGAACTGGGCCATCTTTATTAAGAAACACAATAGAGTCTCTCCCACATCCTCCAACTCTGGATAGCCTGCACCAGGCCACAGCTGATGACCTGAAGTGGCCACGCGGGACCTGGTGCATAGATGAGATGCTGCCGCTGAGCCAGTGCCTCCTCCCTCCCATTGTCACCCTTATAGCCACCATGAGGGAGTCAGAGATGCTGCTGCCACCACCCAAGCCCCAGCTGCAGCGAGAAACTCAGCATCAGAGAGAATGGCTGTATCTCCAGAGATGGTAGTGGCTGCCAGCACCAGCAGGACCAGGAAGCAGCTTGAAGGAAGGGTCCTTATTCCAACCTTGGGTCAACAGACCCAGTCTGCAACATGGAGCCTCTACTTCTGTGGAGTTGCCCGAGGACGTCGGCATAAAGGTCATACCATGTGAACCAGCAGCAGCCTGGAGCTCTAGTGGATCCTGTCCCCAGACACCCTGCCCAGCTGAAGGATTCTCCTGGCTTTGAGCAACAACTGGATATCCATAATAAAAGCATATACTGTGTGTCAAATTATAACTGATGATGTTCTGAATCTGTCATGATCATCAAGACACATAAAATCTTCTTTTATATTGCTTCATTCTTGGTATTTATCTTTCAGGCATTTATCGTATTTACAATAAGCATATGTAAAGTTAAGAAGGAAGAATTTTTCGCTGGAATCCACACCTCTGCCCCATGGGATGCTGTGAGAACAGGGAGGGAGAATTGCATGTAAGTCTCTGACTTGACTGTACTTGGTAGCTGAATGGATTGTGGGACGAGATCAGAAAAGGATAAAAGTGATTCTTGGGCTTCACATTGGAATGATGTTCAGATGAGTGACACTTCAACATGGACATCTGGTGCAGAGGTGACATGGTGGTCTTTTACAATGTCTTGCTGTGTTTTTAAGTAAAGGATTCTCCATCAGTTTGCTTCTTTGTCCTGGACTCAGCCACACATATGGCCCATGCTGGACTTTAATCTTCAGCCTCTAAGTAGAAGTTGGTACTGGTAGTTTCACCCCTCTGTTGTGTGAGGGTGACTGTCTGCCTTGCCATGGCAGGGGTGGCTATGAACCAGCCAGGATAGGAGACTGACTGGAAGGCAGAAGTGGAGCCCTCTGTGCTGTGGTAGAAGAGAAAGTCTTTCTGTGCTTTGCCCTCTTTGTATATTTCCATGATGCTTACATCCTAGGGTAAGAAAGAGACTTATTAATGAGGATGACCAGGGAGAGGGGCTACAGTAACTGAGCACTGAGTGCCCAACATGGGAGTACTGCTGTGCCCAATAGGAGGGACATGGGTTAGAGATACAGGCAAAAGAAAAGATAGCAAGCTATCAAACCAGGCACCTACTAGTTTCCAAATAGCCTGGCTTTTCCCCAGAGTCCCATCATACAAGGGACTGATTCTTTGAGGTATGGAACTCCCTGGAAGAGAATGGCATAGAGGGAGAGGGCTTCTGGTATACACCCATCTACAGTTTTGTGCCAGCCAGCCTGAATACCCAACCTCTGAGTGAATTTATGTATTACAATTTCCATCATTAGCAAGGGATGAAACTTTTAACTATGTATCTTTCCTTTTAGCACACAGAAAACTTCAGATTAGCATTCCTTTGCCTAAGTGTGGCTTATTAGCATCTCTGATGTTATTTAGGAGCAAGTTACTCAGGACTAAGAATGGAGAAGCCACTGTTCCTTCACTTTCAGAAACATGTCCATGGGTTTGATGCTCTGGTTTTCACTTTAATTCCCAAATCTGGGGTTTAAAAAGATGCTGTATAACTCAGTGGTATTGTTATTTATCTGGAGACTGGCCAAATAAGGGCTCCTTTCTTACTCTGAAGAGTGCAACCTTGCAGGGATATCAATTTTATTCTGTAAACTGATAAGCTACCTTAAATAAAAGTCTATCTGGTATAGACTACCAGCTGCAGGTACTCACCTTAAGCTCCAAAGTCGGTGTGCCCCCGATTTCAGCGCAGAAGAGGCAAAGCTTTTCGCCCTTGATTCCCAGAAAAACTAGATTACCTTTTTCAATGTCTTGGAATTCTTGATCTCTACATGCTATCAAGTTAAGAATGACTGGAAACACAATAAAAAATGGGGACAATGTCAGGCTTTGAAAGAAATTCAATCTTTTGACCCACACCCTGTTAACCATTCTAATCATCATCATCATCATTTCCTCCTTCAAAGCTCACACATTAGCCACATAACAGTAATTACTGGTTGCTATCCTGGGACCAGTTTCTTTTTGCTTCTTGATACCAGAACCTCGGTTGTCACTTGGGCAAATTGTTTCCCAAAAATTAAAATAAGATATAGTCATGCACTTATTGTGGTTCATGATATATGAGTAGAGGTGTCCTGGGGGTTTCTACAAGGTTCCTTAAGAGACTAGACTCACCTGGAAATGCTTCATCTGTCACATCCTGTTACCTACACCAAACACTTAAGTGATAGCTTACGCAAACCTGAGGTTGGTGAGTCAGAAAGGAGACTCTGATCTCTGGTGGCATCATGAAACCAACTTGGAACCCAGCCTAGCCCAGTCCACTGGTTTTATATATGTAAGAAACAAACCATTATCTTACTTTAGTTCTTGTTGTGTGAATTTTCTATCATTCTTTGTTGGAATTAATTATCCAATAATTTAGGAAGAATTTTCCAAGAGTTTAGACATTTTGTATCTATTTCTTGGCATAGGACAGGAAACAAACCCATTTGACAAACTATTTATTAACTATTCACCTAAGACAAAGCACTATGAGGACATTGAAGATTTGGTTTAGGGCAAGATATGAAATACTTCCCTCAAAGTCCCATATTGAAAACTTGAACATCACCTGGGGACACTATTGAAGCAGGATCAGATCATGAAAGTCCTAACTTCATCAATGGATTAATCCATTAATGAGTTCACAGCTGAATGAGTTATTGGATACCGGACCTATTGGTGATGTTCCTTTAAGGCAAGAAGGTTATACCTCCCCCCAACTTTCTGTCTACCACGAGAATAGCAGCTCTTTTCCACCACACCATGCGTGTGTCTTGACAGATACCTAAAAAATCAGTGGAGCCAGCAGAAGGCTCTGAAAACTCTGAACTTAGTCACCCAAATCAATCTTTAAGTATTTTTGAAGCTATTTTTGGTGGTGGTAAGGATAGGCTGTCGTACTAGTGAAAAGCTGGCTCCCACAAATGATAGAAGGAATAGAAAGATGGAGTGAAGAGCAAGCTTCGGTACTGAGGCTGGGGATAGGATATGGGAGGTCTCTCTGTGATGGGCAAGGTTACGAGGGGGATTAAACAAAACATGGAAGTTTTAAAGAAGTGAGATAAGGCTGAGATGGGTTTCCTTCTGATGGGAAGAAGGAATTTTTCACCATCATTAGAAGAGGAGATATGGAAAGAGAAGAACATGTAATTTTGACAGTGGAAAGATGGGCGGATTTGAATCTGCAGATATGGGTATGGTTGGTTGGAATTTTAAAGGAATGCCGTTCTAAAAGAAACTTGGTGACTGTTACACCATTCTCTCCTATTGGAAGATGCTTTCATGAGGGTAAGTGCGCTGTTGTTTCTATGTATACATCTTCCTTTGTAGCATGGGACTGTCTTTTTTTCCTTGCTTGGCCTCTGAACATCAAGTAGGTAAGGAAGGCAGAAGACTTATGCAGGCTGATGTCCACTCGCAGTGGGTCTGATGCATCTTCAAGAGTAACAGTCCCCTCTCATGTCACTTACCAGGCTTGACATTGCTGCTAGCAGGCACCGCTATTAGAGTATTTCCTGCCAGGACCCACACCATCTGTTGGGAGTCATAGATCCTGTAGTTTCTGGGAAATTCCTGACCTGCCAGATAACAAGACACAGGTGTGGGTATAATTGGCTTTAAGGTTTGAGCTCCATTCTAATAACAACAAACTGTGAATTTCTGTGACAGACATTGTTCTGAGAAGAAATGGCCACAGGAAGGGAAACAGGGCAGGGATGGTTTACAGATGGAGGCACAGAGAAGAACTGGGTACATTCCTGGTTGCAGGAGATGCATGACGCTTGCCACTTCTTCCGGGGTTACCTTTTACCTGCTTTATAAAGTCTCCACATAACAACACCAACCAAGACTACTTAAGTCTGTCATCAGTGTGTATGTGTAATATCTAATCATCTTAATCAAAATAAATAACGCAATTCATTTTTAACATAATCCTTTATTGATTTTTTTGGCAATTCTGCAGCATGCACCCCAATCCCGCTCTCTTCCCAGTTCCTCCATATCTGC
Source organism: Microtus ochrogaster (assembly GCF_000317375.1). Lineage (NCBI taxonomy): Eukaryota > Metazoa > Chordata > Mammalia > Rodentia > Cricetidae > Microtus > Microtus ochrogaster. Next base: position 53,229,390 of record NC_022011.1, on the reverse strand, counting down.
CCCTCACTTCTGCAGCATTGCCCCCCGCAAACCTAATTCAAAACCAAAAACTCACGGCGCTCCGACATCTTTCCAACACCTCCTTCCTGCATCCCAGTTACTTGGGAGTTGCAGTATGTCACGATGTGCACCCTTCTGTCCGATCAGCCCCACCCACAAATATTCATTGCGACGAGTCATTGGTCTGGTTCAAGGCTCCTGTCCCCTGCCACACCGTCATCATCCCTGGGCCCTCATTGAAACTCCTCCAGGATATCCTGTTGTTGCCCCGAGTCATGCAGATTCTGTGGTTATCCTTCCACAGGACCGGGCTCACACGGATGCCTGGGGTCTAGACCACATCCTGTAGCCATGTTGGTGTCTGAGGGCCGTACTGCCACTGAGGCTGTGGTAAAGCTACTGCTAGGGCCTTATCTGGGTCTGTGGCCCTACAGCAGTCAGGGGCTGTGTTGATGTATGTGGCTCCTGATACCATAGAAGCTACTGCTGATGCCAGGGGTCTGGCCACAGCCTGCGACCTTGTTGATGTCCGAGGGACTCACTGGAACTTGGGCCATGCCAATCTGAATAGCCTGTGCTGCCACCTGGGGCTATGGTGACATCCAAACCAGACTGCTACCGAGGACCATATTTGGGTCTGAGGTTGGAATCTATGCTCATGCTAGTGTCTGAGAGCCACGCCACTACCAGGGCCAGGCCTATCTGGGTGGCCTGCACAGTCACATGGGCCGTAGTGCCATCCAGGCCCATTCTACCACAGTGGGTCATGTCTGGGTCAGTGGCCCAAAGGCAGCCAAGATCAGGGCTGATAGTGAAGGGCTTGTGTTACCACAGGGGGTCATAGGAACTATGTGTGCTGAAATCTGAGGTCTGTGCTGAACCATCCCTGCCCCTTACTAGCCCTGAGGATAGCTGGCCCTGCCCCTTGCTGGACCCTGTATCAGGATAAGTGACCTCACCCATAATGGGAAAGCTGACACTGCTCTGTCTCCACCCCACCCCTCACCACAAGCAAGAGTGAGCTGGCCCCAATAGTTTGGGCCTAGGAGAGTTGTCCCTGACCCTCACCTGAGGGGGTGGGGTCGCAATTGGCCAGGACCAACCAGCTTAGCTACCACCCAGACCCTTGAGCTGGCCCACCCTAGCATCTTCCCCAACAATGACTTGCTGCAGTGTGTGAAGGAACAAACAATCTAAATGTAACTAGCAAGAAAGGAATTAAGTGCCTTGAGATTTCAATTGTAGATTTCTGAGTACTTTAGCCAGAGCAAAGAGATTCGTGGGTTAAGAAAGTGAAACAGGCCCCTTAGACCCTTTGGTGAGAGCAAATGGAGATGGTCCAAACAGGTTTGTGATTCACACTTACTTTCTTTGTGGATATTACTTTCTAAATCTTCAGAGCTTTCTTGAGGAGGATAACGTACTTTAGATTGTGGAGAGAAGGCCATCGTTGCCTGGCCATGAGAAAGAAAAAGAATAAGTTTTTTTTTCTCTTATATGCTCCTAGAATTTTATGAAAATTTCTTCAGTAAAAGCCTCCCTAAGCCCTCACCCCATTCACACATTAAGATGTCTTGATGAATTATCTGTGGTGTTTACATGTGTTGAGTATTTTATTTGTCTGTGCGCATGTGCACCAAGTGTGTGCCTGTTGTCTGTGGAGGTCAGAAGAGGAAGTCTGATCCTCTGGAACTGGAGTTACAGACAGTTAGCTATGAGCTGCCTAGTGTGGGTGATGGGAACTGAACCCTGGTTCACTGCAAGAAAAATGTTTTAAAGTGTACCTAGACAGAACAGAACGTATTTCAGGGCCAGCAAGCCCTGAGAAGACGCTCCCAACCCTTTAGTGACTGGTGTGGTCCTAGGTCTCCAGGTGGTGATGGCTTTGAAATGCCATCTGCCACCACATCTGGAGAGTGAGGACATTCCATCACCCCAGGTGCCTTCATGTGCATTGAATCCTCAGGCTTAGAACAGAGCAAGATGTGCTGCCCACCCCTGTTTCAGCTCCCCACAGCTAGGGGATGGCTACACTTCCTGCTCTTCTGTCAGAAAACCCGCCCCTCTGACTTGTGTAGCCCTTTGCTCTCCATTCAGAGAAGCACCTCCAAGGATTCTGCATGTCAACATCCAAGGCCACATCACAAGTCTCTCAAACATCTCTAGAGATGTTTGATTCTGAGATTCTGGTTAATAGCACAAGATCTACCAAAGTCCACAGTCTCTTACCATGAGAACCCGTTGTCCACAGTCCTCCGGTCAAAGAGCCTCAGTGCCTCACATGAGAGTTGTCTAAAAGCAGAAATAAGCAAAAATGCAAGCAGCATTTTTATTATAAGCAACTCTAATTTCTCTGATACCTTGTACCTCGGGTCAAGGCCCCCAGAAGCACCCAGGGCTAGACAGAAAGCAGTGAAAGGTCGCTCTCAGAAAGCTCGAAATAGCAGAAATTACCTTTGTCCAAAGAGGTTCTTGTCTCTGGAATCAAACGTTTGGCTGCAGCTGGATCTGCAGGCACTGAGAGCTTGCCCGGGACTACGGAGCTTTGAATTAGCCAGGCAGCAGCCCTGTCGCCTGACCCTGGGTGTGCCCACTTTAGCAAGAAGGCTGAGCCAGGCAAGGAGGACCTGTGAGCCCTTGGAGGGGAGGCAGGGAGGCAATACAGGTATAACTGGTCTGGGCTCCTGGAGAAACAAAAGCAGAAGCCACACCAGAAAACAACAGGGAAGAAATGCACAGGCTAGAAGTTGAGTCACAGAGGAAGACATGGGCTCTGGACTTGAGGCAGAGGTGGGGCTGTCTTGACTCAGTGAGCAGCATGACAACAAAGTGCTATTTGCCTGGCAAAAGTAAATATGTAAATGTGAAAATGTGATATGTAAATATGTTAATATGAATGTGAATATGTAAATGTGAATGCAAATATGTAAGCATGGCAAATCTCAGTCCTGATCTCATACGTTTACATATTTAGTATGCTACAGCTCAGGAGAGCTTCTTCCGTTTCTGATGAAGACGGCAGGGCTCTCCTTTCCTGGATAATCTTTTATCCCTCACAACAGTCCTTTATAGGCTAATAGTCCCTTCTCACAGAAGAAAACCAGCTCAGAGAGAAGACAGAAAAGCCACCTAGCCAGTCACACTGGCCAGCCAAGTGTGAAGCCTTCTGCTCCTGGGTGCCCTGTGATATGTTCACTTATGGGTCTTGATCTTCTCCATACTGTATTAGAAATACCCAGGAGGCCTAGGGCTTCACTCTGTGCCCAGGGAGCAGATGAAGATGCTATGAAGGATGCTCAGGGTTGTGAGCTCCTAACTATGTAGCACGAGTCTGATGCAGCCCAGACATTGATAACAGGAGGAAAACGTCACTCCTGGAATAATACTGTGGATCAGTGCTAAACACTAAAAGAACCCTGCTCAATTTGTTCAAAATGTCACTCTCTGATATTCCGCATTTGGGGATTCCCAAGTGTGGGTCATGGCTGTATTCTATCTGCCATTAAGTCTTCCCCTTAGAATCTTGCCATGGTCCCTAACTAGTGTCCCTGTCTGGCCCTAGGTCTGTGCCCCCTTAACGAAGAAACCTGGGCTGGCACAGAAGACCTGGGAAGATTTGAGAGGGAGGCGGGGAGACCATGCAGGTGTGAGGGCTCTGGGCTTCTGGAGAAAAGAAAGCAGAGAAAACACCCAGAAACTGCTTTTTCCTGGACTTCAATGTCCACCCAGCTGTGACCAGGATAAGACAGAAATACAGTCACATTGCCTTCCTGGTCAAAACTCTCTAATGGTGTCAGTTAAGCGTTGGACACTCAGAACCCTTGAACTGGTCACCCCAGCCCACAGGACCCACACCTTCCCTTTCCCGCTGCTACCTCAGGATTTCCCTGGCTTCAGTACACACTGGACAGGTGCCAATTCTCCCAGATTGCTCCTGCTTGGGCCACTGGGTGTCTACCCAGGTCTTGCTTTTTCTGAAAGCAACCTAACCATCACAGGGTTTTTAAAACAACAGGTCACATAAATGAAAGTGAAATGATTCTGATAACACATAAATACCGAATGAAAGAACATTGCACTGGCTTTATCAGTGCTAGGAAAGATTTACAGGGATGAAGACGAGCAATCCGCAATGCTGTGTCAAACCTCCCAAACATGAACAATTCAGCATGTGTACAGCTTCAAATTATATGATTCAAAACCCGGTGGGGCTAAAAGAACAAATAGACTTCCCTTCAATTCCCTTTGTGAACTGAACACTCCTTGATCCACAGTTAATAGAACAAGTAGCGAGGAATGTTGATGAGATAAGATACCGACTTGAGCAATGCTTTTTGCTGCCTTGACCGACGTGTTATTTGTACAACAGTTCACCTGACAACAAAAAGAAGCATTCCAGTCCTGGGGACAGGAGTGAGGACAACACAGAAGGAAAAGGCATAGGGAGGGCTAAATAAGACTGAGAATATTTGAAAAATCCTTAGGGAGTCTAGTAGTTTATGGTTACACAAATTGCATAAAACATGTAGGTCTGTGTATAGGTGTATGTTAATGTGTGTATATGTATATAATTTAATTGAGGTTATATTACTTAGGGTGACAGTACTCCCCCCAAAACCATAGACTATCTAGCAAAGCCCCCCTATGCTAGGCATGAGAAGCCTTCTTTCAAGTTGTTGATCAGGAGAATCTAAGAGACTCCTAAAACATTGGTCTTTGCCATTGCTTGGTGCCTTCCAGAGAAAGAAGGAAAGATCGCATGCTGAAGATATTGTACGCTTCAGCCAGAGGACTTGGAGGAAGCCATCTAGACCTGGCCTGGAAGCCTTGGCTCTCAGTATTGGAAGGAATCTTGTAAGCTACAAAGAGATAAAAGTATTCAATAGCCCTACTTGGCTATAATGCCCAGAACCACGATGCCCAGCATGGCGAGATATTCCAAAAAATGCAATAGCTCTGTTCATACACTGGGGGCAACCAACAGCCACCCAACTGGACTGAAGACCTGCTTAATAGGAGGGAATGCATGCCTGATGCTGTAAATTTAGCCAGCTACCTGTGATTGGTTGATGCCATGGACCCTACAATTCCTAACTGCATTCTAAATATGTCCTTATATCCATAGATAAGAGCCTCTACCTTCACCAGAAAAAAAAAAAGCCTGTTTTTGCACCAGATGGAGACCATCACAGAAAGCTTTAACTGGTCAAATGCAGAGAACAACGGACTGCGGGGTACCAGTCCTCAACTGACATATTCACAACATAAACCTACACTTAAGGCTCAGGGACATCACAGGAGAGAGAGGCAGAAGAGCCAGAGGACAAGGACATCTGCTGCAAGATTGTCTCTTTCAAAAAAAGTGGGCATGAAGTGGGGGACTAAAGAGAAGGGGTGGATCTAGGAGGAAGTCAGGCAGAGGAACGGGCATTGAATATGATCGAGACATGCTATATTAAATTCACAAAAATTAATTAAAATATATTATTAAAATAAAATGTTTAAGCCAGGTGGTGGTGGTGACACAAACCTTTACTCCCAGCACTCAAGAGGCAGAGACAGATGAATCTCTGAGTTTAAAGCCAGCCTGACAAAATCAAGAGGAGGGAGTTGAAGCACCCTCAGCCATGCACCCATGAGCCCAAGCCAAGTCTTTGTGTCTAGGGGCTTGCCTGCCAGGGTGAGCTCTTCAGGTCTTTTGCAGAAAGAAATGAAAAATTAGGTACGTGACTCATTCATGCGGCTATTAGAATACGAGCTAAGGGCAGCCTCTCTAGTTTATACTGGATGATAGCGCCCTCTCCTGTTCAGTGTGAGACTGGCAGCTCAACATGCTTGTCAGTCCAGCCCACAGAGCCTGTCCAGACCAGGGTGAATGGAGCCAGACTCACGCTTTTCCTGACCCAGCAGCATTTGTCTTTTTTTGTGCCTAATTTCAATTTAATATTAGGTTCCTCCCAGCAAGTCACAAACCGTACAATCCATGAGAGAGTTCTCGAGGTCTGGAGATTGTTGAGATATTTATTACAAGGAAAGTGCTTGGACCTGCCCCTTGGGGTCTGACCTGGATTTCGGGTTGGGACCTTAGGATGGCCCTTTCTTTCCTTCGGTGACTCAATCGGGAAAACTGCCTGTGGGTGCTAGAGACACGGGAGCCTCGCCCATCATATGGGCTGTCTGCACATTATGCCCAGTCCTAGCCGGTAGAACTGGCTGTTCCCCTCACCATCACTTCCCCCCACCTCCACCTACATCTCCTACTGGGCCTCGATGGTACCAGCTGAAGTGCTGTGACCCCACCCACCGGCTTCCCTCTGTCATTCTCAAGTCTGTTCTCCAAAGCTGTCCCCTCATTCCATCCCCACGGCCCCAGACGATGATTTTATGGTATAGCTCAACAGAAGAGGGAGTCGGGATTGATAAAACATCCACTTCTTTTTTTTTTTATTGAGAAAAGGAAAAAAAAGTTTCAGCCTCCTCACAGCGTCCCATTTCCCTCCCCCTCCTCCCACCCTTCTTCCCCTCCCCCCC
>NC_022011.1:53203983-53221790 GCF_000317375.1 Microtus ochrogaster | reverse complement strand
CTCTTGGCTATGGGAAGTAGACAAAATTGCTGGGGAGAAAATTGGGATCTTGGGGGTGGGGTGGGATGGGGGTAAGGGGAGATGGGGAGAGAAAAGGGAGAAGGGGAGGATGGGGGGAACTTGGGGAAACAGGATGATTGGGATAAAGGAAAACATCCACTTCTGCTAACACCTCCATGCTCCCTGCCTCAGCAACATCTTTTCCATGCCTTTATTCCACAAAGCCGCCCCAATAAGGAGCCTCCCTGTCCACAAGGTAGCCTGCAGCAGTGCTGGGTGGAACCTTCTTCGTCTAAACTAGCTGTGCTGTTTTGTTGGTTCTGAAACCCCATTCTTTTCAAATAGACCCTTAGTCTTTCAGGCAGTGAGAATCCACCAGTGATGTGCAGTTGTTCCTAGTTCTGCCCTTTACCCATCTTCACTCCCTTTAAATCTAAAATCTACAAAGTTGTTTATGTTAAGGAATATAGACTTGATGAACCGGACATGAAAGTCCACTACAGCAGGTCTACATCCTACTAAATCTATGGCCTTGGGTGAGTCTTTTCTACTAAATGGGAATAAAAACAGGTCTTGCCTTCTATGACTGATGTGACTAGGAGCTAAGACAAGAGTTGGCTGTCCTTTAACACAGTGCCTGGCACAGTAAACATGTAGCAAAAGTTAACCCTTCTTGTGAGAGCTTTGAAAACCTAATAGTGAATCCTGTGGTCATTTCACAGGGTGAGTTGAGTGGAGAAATTGCCTAAGCATATACAAGATGGCATTAGGTCTTGAAACCTGCCTCAGATTTAGGTCAAAGTAAGCTAGGCCTCTGCTATGTTCTCTTTAATATTTAAGATGAGTGCAGAAGCGATGGGGGGGGTAACCTAGGGGACAGGAAATTTGTGACCAGGATCTGCACCACCTGCAGAATCAGATCTTCATGGGCTCTGCCTATTTAGGGTCCTCTCAACATCTCAGTGCAGAGGAAATTACCATCGTCTTTACACAAAGACATAAAAGTTAGGCAGGGTGATGTGTTGGTATAAGAAAAATGAGACAAATCTCTCAAGACTGGGGTGGAAATAGAGAAGACTGCACTGGTGGTGAAGAAGTGGTGGTGACATCAAGGCTGGTGGTGAGGATGCTGGTGGTGGTGAGGATGCTGATGGTGAGGATGCTGGTGGTGGTGAGGATGCTGGTGGTGGTGAGGATGGTGATGGTGAGGATGCTGATGGTTTTGAGGATGGTGGTGGTGATGCTCTAGTGGTGGGGGTGCTGGTGGTGAGGATGCTGATGGTGAGTATGCTGGTGGTGGTGAGGATGCTGATGGTGAGGATGCTGGTGGTGAGGATGGTGGTGGTGAGGATGCTGGTGGTTTTGAGGATGGTGGTGGTGGTGCTCTAGTGGTGAGGGTGCTGGTGGTGAGCATGCTGTTCTTGGCAATAATGGTATAGCTGTTGTTCAAGTTCCTGCTACATGACAGGCACTAATGTGGGTTTCCCCTCTGTATGCTGTGAATACCATTGTTTAATAAAGAAACTGACTTAGGCCTGAGTAGGGAATAGAGGTAGGCAGGGAAGTGCTGGAAGGAAAAAGGCTGAGTCAGAGAGATGTTACGGGAGGTCCTTCCGCTCCTCCAGCCTATAGCCGCTGAGATACCCGCCCATTGGGGCGTGGTCTCTCTCCCTTTAAAAAAGCGGCCACTTCCTTCTCTCGCTCTCTTCACTTCCTGCTCGGCTGGCGACTAGACTCCTTTCCTGGTTGTACAGAGGGCTGACGGTGATCTGTAAGTTTTTTCCCCTTTAAATAAATAATACCCTATTAATCATAATTCCAAACTGCTGTGGCATTGTTTGTGACATAAGCCTACAGAGAGAAGCCATGTAGCCCCACCAGAGCTGGACAGAACTTTAGCTGGTAAGCCAATGCCATATGGTGATGCACAGATTGAGAGAAATGGGTTAAATTAATAAGTAAGAGACCATAAGAAGGAGAGCTAATGGGCCAAGCCATGATTTTAAAAATACAGTTTCTGTGTTATTATTTTAGTTCTGGGCAGCAGGAACCAACAACCAGTTCTCTCCTCCTACAAACTGGCACCCATGTGTCCAGCTAAAGTCCACTTGAAAACCTGAGAGAGCTTAAAAACAAACCCTAGACACACACAAAAAAATAGAGTTAAGCATGGTTTGGTAGCAGCATTTTCTTGGCTGGGCTCTGTTTTCTAGAAGCAAGCAGAAACATGGCTCCTTTAAGAGAGGTTTTCCTGATTCAGGAGTAGCAGGGAAAAGGCAGCAGTTTTAAAATGCCAGCTTTCTGGGCCATCTGCCAGTACAACTTCTGACTCTTTCTGGAAGTCCAGCTATGGAACACCCGAACGTTGTTTGTGGGCCTGGGTGCTTGTATGCCTGCTTGGGAAAGTAACTGAGACGATGCCCATAGCTCAGCACCCCCACCCCACCTGGACAGGCACCAGGATCAGGACTGCTAGGAGTGCACAGGCAGGAGAGCATGGCAGATTCCTGCTGCTGTACACAGAGACATTTTCAGGCAGTGCAATGCTTTGCATGACATGTCTATCCGTTACTCAGATTAAAAGGGTTGATGTGCTGTATACTCATTCTTAGAGTGCTGAGTGCAGCTCCTACCTGGTGGTCCCAGAGCTGGCAGTAATGGTACCTCAACCATTTTTGAAAGTGGAGAGAGGCAGAGCCAGCATCCAGAGCTGCTGCAACCAAGCTGCTTACTATTTTAAAATCTCTTCAAGACATTAAAGAATTTTACAGATACACAATAGGGCAGAGTCAGACATAAAAGAATTCTACATGGGTCACAGTGTTGGATAAATGTACACAGGCTTGGGAGAGAAGAAAAAGAGTATAGAGAGTTATAAAAAATTAAGTCTAAAAGAGACACAATAGTAGTAGATTAGTTGTAGATTAAAAGAAGTAAAAAAAATAAGCCACATAAAAGTAGAAAATTCACAGAGAGTCTGGATTATGTAATATTATTGTGTTTTCTTTGAATTTTTTGACTGTGAAGGAGTTACATATAGAGAGACATTTCATTGTATGGGCTGCTAAGCTAAGCCATCATGTATATGATAAAGGTATCTTGACTTCAGAATTTGGGTCTAAGGATATATTTGCTTTGGAAAAGTGGTTCTTCTTTTGTTTACATAGATGATGAGATTCATTCCAGATTAATATGGTTTGATGGACCAAGAGCCCCTGAAAAGTTGTCTTGAACACCCCTCAAAACATTACTTTGCCCAATAAACGAGGAATCAGTTTGGAGAGTACTACAACAAAATTCCCAAATATTATTTATAAATGTTTTTTATATTTAAAGGAAGATATGCTATAGAGATTTTCATTGGTATAGGTCTTGGTTTATTGGTGCAAATTTAAGGTTATATATTTATATTTATATATAAGATTATATAATTTATATAGTAAATATATATTGTTATATATATCTGCTCTTGATTAAGGTATTTTGATTGTGCAGTTCATTTAAAAATTTAATGTATAATTAAGAAATATAGGTTAATAGATAGTCATCTATAATAGTCAAGTTTATAGTCATATTAGTTAGTTTTTCTAGATATATAGAGATATATTTCAATCAGATATTCTTCAGAGACCTCCAGAATATGAAATTTAAATGTTTAAAGAAATTAGGTTTCCATGACATCTGCTCCTGGCAGCACCAATTACTTTAAGAGGAATATGGGCATTAAAGAAGCTCCTTATGGAGTTGGTTAGCCATTTGGACAAGAAACTGCTCTTCCCTGAGCTACTTGATGAACTGGACATGCAGAACCCACAGAGAAATGACTGCTAAACTTGCCTAAAGGTGAGACAATCCTTTGGGGTTCTTGCTTCATGAGAGAGTCTGCTAGACATTCTGTAGGACAAAGGAGAAAATGATGGACAAACTTCAAATATAGGCAAAACTGTCTTTGAAATTTCCTGCGTTGTGGAAAAGTCTGCTGGATGCTATGGGCCAGTAGGCTTAAGATGGATGCTCCAATAGTACCAAAGAACTTTGGGTGACTGTCCAGGCAGCAAGAAGTCTCTGTCAGTTCTAGAGTTTTGGAAGTTGCTTACAATGCATTTCCTGTTTATTTAGGTAATACTATATCCTTCTGGAGTCTTTGATGGAGTTGATGATTTTATAGTTATAGTTTTCCTTAGTTATGATAAAAGATATATATATAAATATTGTAACTGTAATTCTTGCTTGATAACTATTTCATGTAATTTTAATATGTTAAATTAAAAACCTTCCTTTTTATTTAAACAGAAAAGGGAATATGATGTCAGATTCCCCTCTGTATTCAGTGAATACCATTGGTTAATACAGAAACTGTTTGGGGCCTGCATAGGGAATAGAGGTAGGCAGGGAAATGCTGGGAAGAAGAAGGTGGAGTCAGAGAGAAGCCATCTAGACCTGCCAGAGCCTGATGGAACTTTAGCTGGTAAGCCAGTGCCATGTGGCAATACACAGATTGAAAGAAATGGGTTAAATTAAGATGTAAGAGTTAGCCAATAAGAAGCTAGAGGTAATGGGCAAGCAGTGATTTAAATAAATGATACAGTGTCTGTGTGATTATTTCAGTTCTGGGCAGCAGGAACCACCGAGCAGCTCTCTCCTCCTACAAGGCACTAAACGCATGTATTAACTCACACAATAATAGTATTATTATCATTTGTACAATCCTCACTTAATATATAAATTTGTAAAATAGAGCCTAGGCAGTTTGGATGCTCAACTTACTAGACCTGGATGGAGGTGGGCGGTCCTTGGACTTCCCACAGGTCAGGGAACCCTGATTGCTCTTCAAGCTGATGAGGGAGAGGGACTTGGTTGGGGGAGGGGGAGGGAAATGGGAAGCGGTGGTGGGGAGGAGGCAGAAATCCTTAATAAATAAATAAATTTAAAAAAAATAAATTAAAAAAAATAAAATGAAAAAAAATAAATTTGTAAAATATAAAAAGATCAGGTGACTTGGCCATTATTCTGGGAAGTGCCTAAAGTAGCCATGCAGTAAATATTTTTTTCAGATCACATTGTATCAGTCACAATTATTTACATCTGCCTTCATATTGTAAACACAGCCATAGGCAATATTTCAACAAATATTACTTCACTATATCACAGTGAAACTTTATTTATAAAACAAGTAGTTAGGCTTATCATGACCCAAAAGCCTAAGTTTTCTAATCCGTGCTCTTTGAAACGTAGTGGTAGGGCAGGGCAGAGTGGTGTAAGGCTTCAATCCTAGCCCTTGGGAGGCAGAGGCAAAGGCAGAGGCAGGCAGACTTCTATGAGTTTAAGGTCAGCCTAGTCCAAGTGAACTTTAGGCAAACAAGATCTACATAGCAAAACTCTGTCTCAAACAGACAAAAAGGAATCGTTTCTTTCATTTGTGTTCCTGAGTGTAGATTTGAGTATCAGATGAGAGCAGTGCCCATGGATCCCAGGAGTCAGCATTGGGTTCCATGGAACTGGAATTACAGATGGTTAGGAACTGCCCCATGTAGGTGCTGGGACACAGAACACTGGTCCTCTGCAAGAGCAGCAAGTGCTCTTAACCACCAAGACATCACTCCAGTCCCCCAACCCATGTTCTTAACTACCACATCAAGAAATTTGGAAATAAAATAGCAATGACACAATATTAGACAGCTCCCTGGCCTTAGTAACGTGAGAGAATATAGCATTCATCCTGGTACCGTGTCTGTTTATAGAAACACATTCTAAACAGGACCATCCAAAGGGCTTAGGTTTCATCCACCCACAAAATTGACAGGGAAGACCTCCCGTGATGTGAACGGCACCCAGCAGTATTAGGCAGGGGAATCTGATACTTCCCGGGGCATTTGATAGACTGAACAATATGCTAGATGGTGGTGAGTACCACGGGAAAAAATGAAGAATGGCAAGGGGAGCGTAGGAGAACCAAACAGATGCGTACAATGGTGACGGCGGATGGAAAGGCGCCACTGAATCAGAGACAAGGAGAGGCGAGGGAGGGAGCAAGTGATGCATTTGGTGCAGAGCTATCTGGGCAGAGCGATAAGTGGGTGCAAAGGTCCTGGGTGGAGCATCCCTGACTGGCTCAGCTAAGAGAAACAGGGCCATTGTAGGCTCTCACTGTCTTTGATGAGGAAAGGAGGAGCTAATGGTTCATGGGAGCCTTACTTTGTAGGGTCTTACAATCATAGTGAGCATGTATCTTTTATTCACAGTGCAGTGGGGACCAGAAAAACAGTAAGGGTTGACTCGGGTACTAGAGGGATTACTCCGACTCTGCTTGGAGTCAACAGCCTCGGGGTCAGGCTCTTAGTCTCAATTTTTCCTTTATTATATATCAGTAAAATGTAATGAATCTTTCCGTGTCTGATCCCACATTCATAAAGCAGACAGAAGTAGTAGCCACACAGTATAAGAGTAGGAAAAACGTCAGGCAAACTGTTAGCCTAACTCCGGGGGACCCTGGACTGTTTGTGCGCACATGCTCAGAAAATGAATGCACTGTCTTACTCCCTTATGCCTATCTATTCAGAGGTACAGCCATTGCCACAAGGGTGGTGATGAGTCGTTGGCAGATACTGCCCCTCTTCCAAATCTGACACGATCTAGGACATATGAAAACCACAAATAATTGAGATGTTTGCTGATGAGGGGAGAAAGCCACTGACTGTTGTGGAGAAGAAAAAAGAAGAGGGACACAGACTTCCAGTCACTGTGACAAGGTGTGCTAGTTAGTCATTATAGTTAGCAAATGAGCCCAAACCTAAAGCAGGGAACCCGTGGTTCTGGAATCAGATGGGGGCCTCCACCAGGCTCTCACGAGTTTGCCGAGCAGGTATCAGCTGGGCTGCAGGCAATGAAAGGCTCGTTCTGTGGTGGAGGATCGGCCTCTGAGCTTAGTCCTCACCGAGGCTGCCTTGAGACCTCGGTTCAGTGCTGTGTGGTACGATGACCGGCCGCACTTTGGGACTGACCTGACTAGGACAACAGGAAATGGAGAAACGAAAGACGCACATACAGAAAAGCAAGCTTTGAGTGGGCCATGGGCTCTGAAGGTGATGAGCCAGCAGGTGGGAAATTTATTAAATACCTCTGAACAAGGGGGCAGGTTTGTGGTACACAATTAGCTAGTCTTGGCAGGGGTCTCTGTAGAGGAGCAGCCCAGGGATGCAGTCATGGGAAATGAGGAAGTTGTGCTTGATACTTTCTGAACATACTGTTTTTAGCTAAAAGTCAACTGTTCACCATCATCCATACTCGGCCCAGAGGAAGGCTTTGCCGTTTCCTTGAATCTGAGGCTTTGGGTCCTTTCCATGGCTGTGCCAACGTCAACAATACACCTTCACTGGTGACATCATCTCTCCATAGTGTGGGCCTCTCTGTCAGGTCACTTGAGTGTCTTTGTCATGGGGCATCTGAATTCCCCCGGGGGAATAATCCAGGAATAAACCAGGAGGAAGCTCCAGTGCCTCTTCAGCCCTGGCTTCGGAAGTGACACACTGTCATTTCCCACCACAGAACGTATTTGCTGGAAACAAGTCACCAGGTTTAGCCTACTCTCAAGAGAAGGCAAATGAAGGATCATCTCCTGCAGGATTATTTTCTTTGTTAATCTTAGTTGGCATCCAAAGTGATAGGTTCCCGTAGACATTTTCATGCTTGTATGTTGTTCTGCTTTTCCCCTGCTCACGTTTTTATTTTCCCCTCCCCCTATGACAAGCTTCCTCTGAAATGTCCGAGAATCCATGGACAGATATTGAATCTACACAATCCACTTTTTCTGCTGCCTTGATTATATGGAAGAGAGGATTATTTGACTCGTTTATAAAGTTTGGAAAGTTGAGCTCACATTTGCATCTAGGGAAGCCACCCCTGTGGTGAAGATTCTTCAGGAACCCAAGAAGCTGGGTTAGGGGACTGCCCAGTGAAAGAGGCATACACAGGAGATAGGGCCAAGCTGGCTCGTATACCAGATCCACACCCTAGATAATCCAACACCTCATGAACCTGTAATCCTTAACTAGACTGCTAATTCCTCTGCCCTCAGGACTTGATAACTTCTCAAAGGTCCCAACTATTCCATTTCTTAATATTCACAATGAGGATGAATTTCAGCATGAGTTCGCTCTTCTTCTGCATTTATTAGTTATCTAAAGTGATGGCTTCCTCATGGCATTTCCATACCTGCATATGATATTCTTTGACCATAATCATTCTTTCTATGACTCTTTATGACCTCTTCTTCCTCTTTTCTGATTCCCTATCTCTAATAACCCCCCTTTTACCTTCTTGTTCTCTTCTTCTAGCTAGATTTTACAAATGGTTGAAATCCTGCATGACTTGTCTTTATGAGATTGGCTTATTCCATTTAGCACGATGAGCCCCAGTTCCATTTGTTCCTGAAGCTGCACAATATTATTATTGTTTATGGCAGAATAAGACTCCAGAATACATGTACACCACATTGTCTTTACCCATTCAATCACTGATGAGTACCTAGGCGGATTCTATAATTTGGATACCCTGAATGGTGTAGAGATGAACGCCAGCACATGTTTTAATGGAGCTACTACAGATAGGCATACACTGGGAGCTAATCCATAGTAATGAACTACTTAAACCAAGGGATATGCTCTAGAGAGAGGTAATTGTTAGGGACGTCTGTTTCATGTTGTGCCAGAGGGAGATCCAAACCCATTCTGACATCATTTTCTTTTTACATGTGGAGACTTGGTTAACAATGGTTGTGCGTCCTTCCACTCATCCATCCTTGTGCGGGTCCTTACGTCAGCGCATTTCACAGTGGCAACACTGCGAGAGACATCCCTACTTGTACACCCAGCAAGCCTGCTGCATCCCTGCAGGCCAGTCACACACAGGCAGCATTCTGTCTCAGGGCCTGTGCACTGTGCACTGTTCACTGGACACTTGGGAACAATTCACTGGAGCAAGGAGTCAGGGTAAATGACCTGGGCAGATGATATTCTGGCTTTTTAAAATTTTTAAGTGTTCATAATTGGTTTCTAGCCATAAATAAAGGACATTGAGCCTATAATTCGTGATCCTAGAGAAGCTAAATACGAAGGTGAACCCAAAGAAAAACATATAGTCATCCTCCTGGATATTAACCTTCATCAGGAGATGAAAGGAGACAGAGACAGAGACCCACATTGGAGCACCAGACTGAATCTCAAGCAAATCAGGAGCAGAAGGAGAGAGAGCACGAGCAAGGAACTCAGGACCACGAGGGGTGCACCCACACACTGAGACAATGGGGATGTTCTATCAGGAACTCACCAAGGCCAGCTGGACTGGGTCTGAAAAAGCATGGGATAAAACCGGACTTGCTGAACATAGCGGACAATGAGGACTGCTGAGAAGTCAAGAACAATGGCACTGGGTTTTGATCCTACTGCACGTACTGGCTTTGGGGGAGCCTAGGCTGTTTGGATGCTCACCTTACTAGACCTGGAAGGAGGTGGGAGGTCCTTGAAACCTCCCACAGGGCAGGGAACCCTGATTGCTCTTTGGGCTGATGAGGGAGGGGGAGTTGATTGGGGAAGGGGGAGGGAAATGGGAGGCGGTGGCGGGGAGGAGGCAGAAATCTTTAATAAATAAATAAGTAAATAAAACAAATTTTTAAGTGTTTATATTTTTTTGAGAATTTCATACATGAATACTGTATTTACATCATGTCTACTCCTTCTGCTCCCTCCTGTAACTACTCCTATATACCTTCTATTCTCTCTCAAATTGAAGATTGTTTCTTCTATAGTTATTATTATTGTTTTACACACATGTATATATAACGTACTTAGTCTGTTTAGTGTTTCTTGTATGTACATGCATTTAGTGCTGACCATTTGGGACTGGATAATCTACTAGGGTGCTCATCCCTAGAAAAGCTAGACTCCATCTCATCAGGCCTATAGTTCTTCATCTAGAAACAGGGCCTTGGGAACTCCCTAATCCACAATGACATGTCGGCTGATGTAGTCATTCTGCAGGTCTTGTTTAGGCATCATAGAGGTTTTTTGGGTGCAGTGTCCCTGTCATGTCTAGAAGAACAAAAGATGTCCCGGATCTCTGGCTTTTTTAGGTGAAACAATATCATCTTCTCTGACAGATAAGAACAATCTTCCTTTAAACTCTGCTTTGCCTATAGGCTGCTTCTTCCTTAAATTTTAGTTTTTAGATATTATAGCGTAGTTCAATTTAGTCAACTCATAGTTCATCGGACAATTTTTCATAAGACAACTTGTACATTAAATTTACTTTTCTGAGAGATGAGTGTCACAATAGCAATCAATAGTTATCAGAAGTATTCAAAACTTCTAACATATTTCTTATGCAATGATCCTGAGCTCTAGTTCTGTCACAATTTGTGGAGGTATTAAAAACATATCAATTATTTTATAAATGTGTATTATTTTACTAATCAAGTATTTAAGACAAAATATACAATCGTAATGTTGTATCACAGTAGTCTTCAATAATAAAATCAAGCAACAAATAAATCCAATTGTAGGAGGCCAATGATATAAGTAGACTAGTAGACAAGAATGATGCTATAGCTATACATGAACTACTATATGGCTATTAAGACTTATCATGTCATTATCATGTTTGGTACAGAAAGATATTCTGCTATGTTCCTGCACAAAAAACAGAGCTTGAAAAATAATCACGGTTTCTATAGCATTGTCATATGGAAAGTTGCCTGTGGTTAAATGTGTACAAAGGAAAAGGTGCCGACATATTTTTTTAATGTATCCAAAGACGGGTAAGCATGCATATTTTTTCTTTTTTGCTTGTCTGGACTTTCTGGTTTTTCTACAACTGTTGCCTAAACATTCCTAAGCAGATATCCGCCTCCAGCTGCTCCATAGGTCTGGCAAAGGCAGAAAGGAGAGACTGGAGGAAGGGAGGGAGGGAGAAAGGGAGGGGAGAAAGAAGGTTGCTCTGACTTCCTGGATCTGAAGCAGCTGAGTGTTCCTGGAGAGCTGGGAAAGCCAGAGGAACCCCTTCAGAACCCTGGGAAGAAGGCCATCTTGAAAAGCTTCCTTCATTGAGAGGAGGTGCAGCAGCAGGTGCGTTGGGGGAGTTTGGGATGGTGTGAAATCATTCTGGGAAAGCCTGCTCCTCCCTCCTGAGTTTCAGGGCTCCTCCCTGGATCATTAGTGTACTTCGTGTACTTAAAGAACCAAGGCATCTCAGAAAAGCAGACGGACAACCACAGGCTCCTGCCTGGAGAAGGAGAGAGCTGAGGGCTCCTTTGTGGGCTCTTTCTTGATTTTCAGGTCCAGAATCTCCTGCTGTGGACAGGCTGTTCACATGCTGACAGGCTCTGGAGTCTGCTTTCTACTCAGGCCCCTGATTTCCCAGCCTGTTCTTTGCCCAAATTTTTCTGCTGTTTCTTTCAAAATAGGGTCTCCATAGTGTGGCGCTCATGATGGTCCTGAGTGGGGCACTGTGCTTCCGGTGAGTATTCGATCATCTGATCTGGTGGCGTTCTCAGAAAAGTGAGTTCAGGGTAGACAAGAAGGTGTTGTTTTCCCAGCAGGGCCTCCACAGATAGCTGGGAAGATGCCTGCCCTTGGAGCTTCTTCTGGCTTTCTTCGGGCTGAGAAGAACTGAGCAGGATTCTCACAGGCTTCTAGGTCTAAGTGTGTGGGGTTGGGGATGGGACAAGCAACTAGGCAGTCTAGATCAGCAGCCTTTGGTGAGGAGAGTCCGGTCTCCCTTACAGTGCTCCACTATTGCCTCCCATAGCCTTGAATTGCCATCAGCTCAGCCACTGTGGTAATCCCTCCATGGTCCTTCCTGAGGTTGGGTATAGCACAAAACCTTCTCTGTTGCTCCCTGGTGTGTACTGAGCCAGGCAACCCTACTACAGACTTGACAGCAGCAGATGAGAATGGTCTTTACTCTTACTGGACTCAGTCAGCCCTCTGCATCTGTGGTTTCTTCAATCACAGCTTCAACAAACGGAATTGAAAATATTATGAAAATTTGCATATGTGGTGAACATACACAGTCTTCCTAGTTATTACTCCCTTAAATAACAGCATCACTACTTATGTGCTGTTAGCATGCCGTTAGGTATTACAGCCATGGAGAGAGGATTAGAGTATTCAGGAGATGGACACCAGTAAGATGCAAGTACTACATCCATCTTGTCTAACAACCTGAGCACCTGCGGATTTGGGTATCATCTGTAGGGGGGTCCCAGAACAATCCCTATGCTGCCAAGGGGTTGGAGAATTTCTCGAAGCATGTTCTCTGAGGCTCAGTCACCTGAGATAATTCATGCACTCGTGTTCTGAGTGAGTGTGGCTGCAGAATGCTACTTCCTCATCATGTTTGGGGTTGGGGAGATGGCCCAGTGGATAAAGTTCATATTGGGAAAAAATGTGACTTGTGGAGTTCAAACCCCCAGAATCTGTATAAAAGCCTGGGGGCTGTCTGAAGCCCGTCTCTTTTCTCAGCACCTGGGATGGAGAGGCAGGAGATCCCTGAGGCAACCTCGTGGAATAGTCAAATTGGCAAGCTCCAGGTTCAGCGAGAGATTCCACTTCAGTAATAAAGTGGTACAGAATTAAGAAAGACACCCAAAATGGAGTTGTGGGCCCATGTACATGCTCAAACTTGTGAACATGCACACACACACACACACACACACACACACACACTAAAATATTCAGCCAGACATTAAAGCAATTGTTACACTGCAAAGTATCCCCGTATGACATCAGCAGAGGTCTACTTAAGTCCACGTAAGGTCTACTTAAGCATATTTCACCATACAGAGTGTCAAAAGAAATCAGCTGAAAAGTCATTTTGAAAAATAAAATAGGACTTTAAAGAAAGCCCTCAGGGTGGAGTATTTGGCCCAGTGGAAGCAAGTGTGCTTTGAATGTTCAGTAAGAAGGGGCCGAGAGGTAGATTCAGGCAGAACTGTGAGTTTGAGGCCAGCCTGGTCTACAGAATGAGTTCCAGGCCAGTCAGGGCTAGATGGCAAGATTCTGTCTTAAACAGCAAAACAAAACAAAAAAAACAAGCAGCAGATTCCAATTAAGGGGAATTCTGAGTGTTATTTAACCCACTGTCATGGCTCAGCGACAAAGAGAGGGCAAGTGTTTTGTTGGTTGCAGCTCTTCTCCAAACCTTCTTGTCCCTCTTCACTCACAGGGATCCCACAGGGCCAGGAATGTCCAAACAACTTGAGGCTCTTCAAGACAGGTTTAGTCAAAGAAGCCCACATGTCAAGGACATCTGAGAAGGCTGGAGAAGTGGTCCCGGGGCTTTGAAGAACCCGGGCTCCAATTCACAGGCTCTTCCAACTGAGCAGAGAGATTTTCTGGGATGTAAAAGGTTTAATAAGGGAAGAGAGCTGACATCGGGCCCAGATGGGTGGCAGAGGGGTCATTCTGCAGAACCAGGACTGAACGTTGGTGGCTGTGTCTGGCACCGTAGAAATAGAAGAAGAGAAGATATCTAAGTTTGGGTAGACCTTCTGGAATCAGGCAAGGCAAAGTGCTCATCCCTACCCTTACGGAGTCTTGTCCCTTCCTGATGTTTCAGAATGAAGGACTCAGCCTTGAAGATACTTTATCTGCACAATAACCAGCTGCTGGCTGGCGGGCTGCATGCCGGGAAGGTCATTAAAGGTTGGTATCTATGAGTCCCCGGCCTCTGTACTCTAGGGGTTATGCGTTTAGAAGCCTTTAAATGGCTTTGTAAACCAGTGGCAGACCCAAGAACGACCATGTCAGATAGGGCACCATAAAACAGGCTTCAAGCCAAGTGAGAACATCAGGGAAGCCTCTGTGTAGTAGAGGTAGGATATTTTTCAGGACAAGCGACTTATGTTTCCATCACAAACTCTTTTGGGAGACAGTACTGTGCAAAAGGCTAAAATAGATCTCCATTCCCAAGTGGGTGGGCTCTGCTCACTATTCTGCTCCCTAGAGATCCTTGGATCCCCTCGGTGCTGACATCTGGATAGTGGGGCCCCCTCTGGCCTCCTGCTTACTCATGGTGCCCTCATACTTTGATAGGTCTTTCCACATTGCTTCCTTACATGTTTGCTTGGGCACCCTTATGGGGTACTAGATCTATACAGACCCCTTTGCTGCATATGTGAACACTACATGAGGGTATAGCTATATGTGAATGCATAAGCTCATATATGAATGTGCTTAAGTATGTATGTGTGTACTTATACAAGCACATAAGGATTGCTTGTATGTGTGCCTATGGATATGTATGCTTTGATTATGTGTAATATGCATGGAATGCATACATGTGTGTGATTATAGCTATATACATATGCATATATTGATGTAATATGTGTGTGAATGTCTGTGCATGTGTACATGGGGAGATGGATGATGTATGGAGAAGAAGAGGGAAATCCTCTTCTGCAGAAATCCCACAGGGGCTAAAGGCATGACACAACTCTAACAGGATACGACAAAGTCCAGAAAAGAGGGCCTGAAAGTCAAGGGAGTTAAAGGGAGTCGCGGGAGGGGTAATCTCTTGTAATTTAGAGAATCAAAGTTTGGCCCTGAGCAAGAGGAATGGGTTTGCCTAGTGTTCCTGTGTTTTGGTTTATGATCTGGGCCAGGAGGAAGGCAGGACGCCTCACACTGGTTCTAATCCCTTTAAGGCTCTACTGGGGGGAGAGTGGGCGGAAGGACAAGCAGGTGTCTGCATCTTGTCTTTTTCCTCTAGGTGAGGAGATCAGCGTTGTCCCAAATCGGGCACTGGATGCCAGTCTGTGCCCTGTCATCCTGGGTGTTCAGGGAGGAAGACAATGCCTGTCCTGTGGGACAGAGAAGGAGCCAGTTCTGAAACTTGAGGTGAGTCTGCTTGCAGCTTCTTCACGTTCTGGGCCTGAGCCAGGAGAGGCGCGCACGCTCTGCCACCAGAGCCCAGGTAACCCTGGACGAGGGCACTGTTAAACCCACGCTGCCTCCTCTCTGAGGACCTTTCCCTTGCCCAGCTTAGCCCTCTCTCTTGCCCACTCCTGTGTCTCATCCACCATGCCCCTTTTCTACAGCCAGTGAACATTATGGAGCTCTACCTTGGGAGCAAGGAATCCAAGAGCTTCACTTTCTACCGGCGGGATATGGGCCTCACCTCCAGCTTCGAGTCAGCTGCCTTCCCAGGCTGGTTCCTCTGCACCGTGCCCGAAGCTGACCAGCCTGTCAGGCTCACCCAGATCCCTGAGGATGCCGCCTGGGACGCTCCCATCACGGACTTCTACTTTCAGCAGTGTGACTAGGGCTGTGTGGTCCCCCAAACCCTCTAGGCAGAGGCAGAGTAGGCAATGTGGGGAGGGGGGGCAGGTAGTGATCAAGGAGGTCCACGAAGGACGACTCCCTCCTCTCCCTCCTCTCGGGACTCCCACTTCTGACTTAGGAGGTCCAGCCACTCTCTTCTCCCGGTTTCCCAGCGCCAGTAAATTCTTCGGGTATCTGGAGCTCAGGGTGTAGACTCCTTCCACATAGGATGGTCCTACCTCTGGTGTGGAACCTAATACGAACCATATGGGACAAACAAAGAACAACATAAAATGATTCTTGGGTGAGCAAGTGGTGGAGATTGTTCCCGCCTAGTGAGATCTGGCACAGAACCTCAGAAGCTCTGCCATCCCCTCCCGGGCAGGAGAAGGAGGGGTCACCAAGATCTTTGGTTGGCTGAGACCCGTCCCTCAATCCTGTTGCTGGCCTCTGCTGCCTCTTTTATCCCTGCCATCTTTTTCTGGCCCTGGACTGAGAGGGCGATGTCAGGAGAGAAGACGGAAGATGGCCAGGCATACTGCTCTGGTTTGAAACCAGAGGTTTAATAAAAATCCCAGATTCTGGTCGTTACTTACACAGAAAGATGTTCGTTAATATTAGGTGGAAAGAGCTTATTGTAAAGTGACATGTCCTGCTTGCATTTTCATCTTAAGTAAAATACACTTAACTAAGCTATTTTAAAAGGGCTCTGGAAGTGCTTACATCAATTGTAGCAATGTCCAGGTGGGGGCAGTATAGGTGACTTTTTAATTTGTGTTTATGGAGGCGTGTGATTTACATAATAATAAGAAAAGAATCCATGTGGTGGAAAGTGGAGTGTACGTAACTTCTGAGCTCAGCTGCCTGAGAGGCAGGCACAGAGAGCAAGAGGCAAACCCCAGAAAAGCTAGGAAGAATGGAAAGGAGGAAGGGGTGGAGGGAGGAAGGAAGGAGGAAGGCAGGGGAGGGGAGGGGAGGGGAGGGGAGGGAAGGGGAAAAGTGACCCTGCACTTTGACCCAAGATGATCGCAACCCTTGGGATTCTGAGTGGCAGCCAGCTTCCTAGGGCTACTGTGTTGGTTAGCAAGTTCCCTCCTCAAATTCATGTCCTTCCCAAATCTATGATGCTCTTACGGGGGCAGGGTCTTTACAGTTACAGCGCTGCACTAACTCTCACTTGACTGGTGTCCTTCAAAAACGAGGACTCAATACAGAAGAGGCACAGGGGACAGGTCCATGTGACACAGAGGCAAAGGTTGAAGTGACCTTGCCGCCACCAGCCAAAGAGGATCCCCGGACTGCGTGTAAAACCAGAAGCAAGGAAGATGGGAGGAGGGGTTCCTTCCTAAAGCCTCAGATGGCGTGCCACCTTGACTTCAGACTTCCAATACCCTGAACTATCACAGAATACATTTCTGCTGGTTTAAGTTTCTAAGTGTGGGTGATTGGCCCGAGCAGCTGGAGGGAACATGGAGCTTCTGGCGATCCCTGCTTCCTGGGGTTCATTCCCTCTACCGCTCTACCAGAGCTGGACGCTGGAATACAGCGGAGGTGATAGCGGGCTACTGCAGAGGGTAGATTATAAAAGGCACCTTAACGGCTTCTTTGGGGGCCTGTTTCTCTGTACGCTGGGGGAAGCCAGACTCTATGCTGTAAGCGGCCCAGTAGAGAGATCATGTGGGGGGAAAAAACTAATCTCCCGTGGACAGCAGCTGCATGTATGAGCTCAGAAGCGGGGCTTACCCAGCAGCCGCTTTGACCCAGCTGCTGGCTCGATTACAGTCTCATGAGACACGGTAGCACAGCTGCCCAGCTCCCCCAGATTCCTGTCTCATAGAAACCCTGTGAGCTCATCAGTGCCGTCTCTAGACTCTGGAGTAAGTTGATAAGCTGGAGTAAGTAATATCCAATGAAAGAGAAACCCATGCATTTACTCTGTTATGATCAAAACTTTCTCCAGTATTTTTATTTTTCTTCTCAAACTGAACACCAGCCCTTTATTGACCCAAATAACATATTTAAAAGCTGACCTGCTTTACCTGTTAAACTGTTAACCTGTTGCCATAACGTTTGTTTGATTCATCCATAACCGTCACCACTTCCCACCAGCACGCCGGCTTCTGTCTCTAACACTCGTGCCTAAAATATTGAGGACTAAGAGTGAGAGCAAAAGAAGGGGTCCAGAGCTGAGCCCCATGTGTTTAGCTGTAGTTCACTTGTCAGGCCAGCTTGGCAGGTTGGCAGGTTAGTAGGAGGACCAGCCAAAAGGAGGGCAGGACAGAAGAGGCAATCTCCACCTGTCCTAAAATCGGCAGTCCAGATGCAGCTAAGATCTCCTGAGCAACAGGCAGCACGATTTCTACCACCTCATAAGGTCAGCTGACAGAAATCACTTTCTGAAGGGATTGAAACATTAACTGAGAAAATCAAAATGGTTGAATGTGACAATCGAATCTTGTCTAAAGCTTATGATAGATTGATGGAAAGATTGTC
>NC_022011.1:53192279-53196968 GCF_000317375.1 Microtus ochrogaster | reverse complement strand
GTGGATCGCTGAACTCCGGGTGTGTGAGTGTGTTTATATATTAAAATTGTATCTTCTTGTACCCACTGGCCTGGATTAATTAAATTCGCCTTCAAGCAACAGTAAAGGGAGGTATGTAGAGCCTGAGAGAGTCTGGCGTCATGGCTGTTCAAATGAAGACAACCTAGTATTTTTAGATTTCTGTAATTTTGGTAGAAGCCACAGACCTGGGCCACAGCAGTTGAGGTTTGTGTCAAGCGCAGATGTTTGAGAGCAGAGATGTTTTAAGATCAGGGCATGAGGGAAGAGATAAAGGAGCTGATGGTGTTTATCCTGAAAAGACAAAATGCAGCCACCTCATGCTTAAAGCACCCAAAGGTCTGCAGGCAGGAGGATGCACTTTCTGTGTATAATTCCAGGAAGCTGCAACAGGACCACTAGGCACAGATTATTGGAGGACATTTTATCATGAATGGCCTCCCCTCCCAATCGTAACCTTAAAGATCATGAACACCATTTATGCTTCTCCCAGGGGATACAAAGTCCCTGACCTTGGAGTTATTGGGGGAAAGCCTGACCAACTATTTTTAAGACACCATAGCATTTAACCACTCGACAGGAGATTCTGATGTCATGTCTAAAGGGTTTCTCTAATGTCTCTCACACACCCTGGCTCACAGCTGAGTACTGAGTACGACCTTTCAAATGGTCATTTGTTTGTGGCTTAGCTCCCCAGCTAAACTCTGAAGTTCCTTAGACACTGTGTGTCTTTGACACAGCAATGTAAGTGCTTGTTACACATTACTGATTGCCTAACAGGACACCTCATGCTTTGGTACTTTCAACAGAAGGGTGTAAACTTATGAAGAATAATAAAGAATGAAAATTGGCAACAAAAGCAAAAGATGGATAACCCAAACCAAGCTCTGAAATCAGGATCTTTAAAACCATTAAATATTTTATTTATTTATTTGGTTTTGATTTACTTATTTATTTAATATCCCAGCCACAGTTTCCCTTCTTCCTACCCCCCACTCCCTCTACCCTCACCCTCCAACCCACTCCTCCTCCGTTTCTATTCAGGAAAGGGCAGGTCTCCCATGGATATCAACAAAACATGGCATATCAAGTTACAATAAGACAAAGCACTTCTCCGTGTATTAAAGGTGAGCAAGACAACCCAGTATGGCGAATAGGGTCCCAAAAGCCAGCCAATGGGTCAGAGACAGCCTTGTTCCCACTGTTAGGTGTCCCACAAGAAGACCAAGCTATACAGCTATAACATGTAGGCAGTGTGCCTAGGTCAGTCCCTGGCAGACTTCCTGGTTGTCTGTTCAGTCACTGTGAGCTCCTATGAGCCCAGGTTAATTGATTCTATGGGTTTTCTTGTGATGTCCTTGACCCCTCTGGTTCCTAAAATCCTTCTTACCTCTCTTCAGCAGGATTCTCCAAGCTCTGCCAGTCTGTATCTGTTTCCATCAGTAGCTGGATGAAGCCTCTCTGATGACAATTGGGGTAGTCACCTAATCTATGAGTATAGCAGAATATTGTTAGGCATCATTACGTTGACATTATAGTTTTCCTCCAGTCATGTTTGGTTCTATCCTCGGTCTCGGGGTCATCCAGCCTGTGGTGCTCCAGGCAGTGTCAGGGCTGAACTTACTCTCTTGGCATGAATTTAGGGTAGACTAGTCATTGGTTGACCACTCCCTTAGTCTCTAGGCCATCCTTACCCCCAGGACATCCCATAGGTGGGACAGACTGTCAGTCAAAGGTTTTATGGCTGGATTGGTTTTCCACTCCCTCCACTTGAAGTCTTTCCTGGTCACAGGAGATGGACATTCGGGCTATGTATCTGCTGTTGCTAGGAGTCTTAGCTGAAATCATCCTCGTAGATTCCTGGGTTATTCCCTTGTGTCAGGTGTTTACCTGACCCTGAAATGCCCCCCCCCTTTCCAGTAATGTGGCTATTACAAATAAAGCTGCTCTGAGCATAGTTGAGCAAGTGTCTTTGAGGTAGGATTGAATGAGCTGAGAAAGAAATCAGGGAAACAACACCCTCTACAACAGCCTCAAATAACATTAAATATGTTGGGGTAACTCTAAGCCAGCAAGTGAAAGACCTGTCTGACATAGACTTCAAGTCTTTGAAGAAAGAAATTGGAGAAGATACCAGAAGATGGAAAGATCTTCCATGCTCATGGATTGGTAGGATTAACATAGTAAAAATGATCATCTTACCAAAAGCAATCTACAGATTCAATGCAATCCCCATTAAAATCACAAGACAATTCTTTACAGACCTTGGAAGAACAATACTCAGCTTCATATGGAAAAACAAAATACCCATGAAAGCTAAAACAATCCTGTACAATAAAAGAACTTCCGGGGGCATCATCGTCCCTGATCTCAAGCTGTAATACAGAGATACAGTAATAAAAACTGCATAGTATTGGCATAAAAGCAAACAAGTGGACCGATGGAATCTAATCGAAGACCCAGACATAAATCTACATGCCTATGGACACCTGACTTTTGTCAAGGAAACCAAAATTATACAATGGAAAAAAGAAAGCATCTTCAACAAATGGTGCTGGTCTAACTGGATGCCCTAATAAAGACAAGAATGCAAATAGATCCATATTTATCACCTTCCACAAAACTCAAGTACAAGTGGATAAAAAAAACTCAACATAAATCCAGATACACTTAACCTGACAGAAGAGAAAGTGGGAAATAGCCTCAAACGAATTGGCACAGGAGACAACTTCTTGAACAGAACACCAATAGTGCAGATACTAAGATCAACAATTAATAAATGGAACCTCATAAACCTAAAAGTTTTTTTGAGGCAAAAGACATCATCAAGGGGACATAATGACAGCCTACAGAATGGGAAAAGATTTTCACCAACCCCACATCTGATAGAGGGCAGATTTCCAAAATCTATAAAGAACTCAAGAAATTAGACATCCAAAAAAAAAAACCCATATAATCCAATTAAAAAGTGGGGCACAGATCTAAACAGAGAATTCTCAAGAGAGGAATCTCAAATGACCAAGAAATACTTAAAGATATGTTTGACATTCTTAGCCATCAGGAAAATGCAAATCAAAATGACTCTAAGATCCTGTTTTCTACCTGTCAAAACACCTAAGATCAAAAACGCAAGTGACAGCTCACGGTGGAAAGGATGTGGAGCAAGAGAACACTCCTCCATTGCCGTTAGGAGTACAAACTTATACAGCCTCTTTGGAAATCAATATGGCAGTTTCTCAGAAAACTGGAACTCAATCTATCTCAAGACCTAGCTACACCACTACACCAGCTATACTGCTCTTAAGCATATCCCAAAGGATGATCAATCATATGTTAAACATATTATCTTTCCAGAACAACACAGTACATGGAAATGAATGATTATGAAACATAATTCAAGGAGAAAAATGAAGAATGTTAACAAGAAATAAGGATTTATTTTCTTTCTCCAAAAGTGCTTAAGGTGGTGGAAAATATGAACTGGATTCTAAATACAATAATGAAAACCTAGCAAAGTTCTACAGTAGCTTCCATTACCTCATACAAAATAAATGTTTCTAGGCATATATGTCATCGACAAATTGTTAGTTTAAAATACCAACAATAATAACAGCAACAAAAAAAGCAAAACTTGGGTCTCATCCTCATCCATCTTTTCTCGTTTCTCATTCTGTGATTATCCGGGTCTTCCTCACCAACTCCTTTGCAAGAAATTTGCAAATGAGCCATAAAGGAAAATTACAATAAGGCAGTTAATATCCAGAGAATATTCTGTCCAATTTTTTACCCCTGGTAGGGGATGTAAAAAGGATGGACAAATGGATTGATGCCCAGATGGATAAATGGATATGTAGATGGTTGGCTGGATAGATAATTCGCTGGGCAAATGAGTGGATAGATGGGAAAATGGATGAACAGATGGACAGAGTTATGTAATTTCAACAAGATAACTGAGTTTATTGACCCTGCACTGTTCAAATTCTCATACTTCCTAATAGTCCAGGACACGTGGCTCCTATACAGGCCAATGTCTTCTACAGCCATGTTTCCTTATATACTCCATCTTAATAAGTTTGCATCAACTAATTAAATCTGAAAAGCAAAGGGTTCCTTCTCATCTTCCCAAGGAGAGCCGCGCTCATGATGTAACCAGCCCCTGCTTCATCATGGCTCCCTGGATGCATCTGGTTCCCAGCAGCCGTAGTCTTTCTATTTCTGGTCCTTCAGACCTTTCCAAGTCTCAAATAGAACCCCACGGAGCATCAAAGATGTTTGATCCCAGCATTGTTTATCTAGCTGCAAAACCACTAATAACACAGTCAATGACAGTAGCTACAGAGACAGGAGGTCACTGTCTGGCCTCTGTCAAAGCTTTATGGGTGACTCTCTCCCCTTCCCACAAATACTCATTAATCTCCCCACCTCCTTATTATTCGTACTGTGTTGAAGATGTTATGAAATCTTTGGGCTCTTCTTCCCTGATCTGGAGGCAATTACAGATTGCTGCAGGCCTGTCCCACCCTGACCAGACATTATAAACACAGTGTTGATGCCCGGAAGAAGTCAGTTGGAGGTTTCAGGCATCAGAGTTCCAGACACCAGGATCTACAGGTCAGTGGTGACAGATTCTCTCTCTCTCTCTCTCTCTCTCTCTCTCTCTCTCTCTCTCTC
>NC_022011.1:53187091-53192179 GCF_000317375.1 Microtus ochrogaster | reverse complement strand
CTCTCTCTCTCTCTCTCTCTCTCTCTCTCTCAAACACACACACACACACACACACTTTTCTGTCAATGCCTTCAAAATGCCAAGTTCTCCAAGGAGCAAGGAATACCTTTTACAGAGTGTTGTATGATGCTTAAGTTTGGGAGCACCTGATAGAATTTGAGGAGAAGTATAGATTTTGTTAAAGCAAAGTCATATATTTGAAACCTCAAAGTCTTCTCAAAAATAATCATCTAGGCCAGTAGTATTCAAACAGTGTTTTGTTTGTGACACACAGACATTCTCTAGAGATATTCTGTGACTCACTTCAGTAGGACAGTAGGAATACCACCAAGATGCTAATGTCTCCACCACCTCCTCTGAAGCAATCCCATCACCCCTTTATCTATCATACATCCAACTGTGGGGTTTTTTTTAAGGAAAAAGAAAAATTTTCTTGTGAAACTTAAACAGTTTTGAAAAAAATTATCTTACCCAACATCTCGTTGCTATGGGAATAGATTGGAGGCCCAGGGACAAAAAGAATCAAGATGAATTAGTAGCAGAGTTACTTCTGGAATCCATCCTTGCAGTCAAAGCCTGATACATGTGTTTCTGTGTTCTCATCTTAAGTTCCTGTGTGTGTCAATCATGTGGTTGAATAGAGCTACCGATGAGCTGCATGATTTCAGGATCTTATCAACTTTTATAAGGCAAACAATTGTCTTAATGTACACTAATAAACAATATAGTAAATTTTAATAGGAGCTCAGAGTAGTGTTATAACCATGAATGAATCATTAAACTTCGAGTCATGGGAACCATAGTTTGACCTAGAAAGAACCTTGGCAACCACATAATGTAATGCCATGAACCTGAGGATTGGCCATGAGGATACATGACCCCGGTGTGTTTGAGCTCTCATTCTCGGTTGTTGTGCAATTGGACAGACAAGGTACTGAGCCCGTGTGTACTGAAGCCATGCCCAGTGACCTTAATATGAGTGACGTGAATGATCAGTGATGAAGGGGGTGGCTTTGGAGTAGAGAAACCAGAGGCAACACTGAGTGTGCCCTTAGAGAGGATGAGGAAGGAGTCCTGGAGAGAGAAATGAGACCATATTGTACAAGCAAACTAGGGTGAGATGGTGGCAAAATAGGTGGCCATTGTAGATTCTAGAACTGGGGAGTAGTATGGTCAAAGATGTACTTTAAAAATGAATCCCGTATGCTTTTTATAGATTGGGTTGCCGGTACAGCAACCAGGAGCACTAGTTTGTTTACAGTAGCACCTGGAAACAAAAATAAAGTCACATTTTAAAGGAAGGTCTCCTAAAGAGAAAGAGAGGTACATTTTCAGTGCTTCTCAGGATTTGAAGTTCATGGATGAGAGAAATATTATAAAAGCGAGAGAAGTAGAATTGAGAGATATAAGTGGATTGAGAGAAGAAGACAATTAACCTTACACATAGCTGGTGTGCATGATGGCAGGACTTCCAAAGAAGAGGGTGGACTATGGACTGCTGAAGCTTAGCCTAGGTCTGGGAGGCATTAGGGCAAAATGATGGTTGCAGCTGTAGGACGAGATGGATTATGATTCCATAGCAAATGAAAATACAAATACATAGGATACCTCCTTGTGACTCTCAGCCTTAGACATGGCCCTAGGAAAGGGACTCTACAATGTGCCTCTGACTGAGAGAAGGGGAAATTTGAAGAACTCCACTAATGTCAAAGATCCCAGGAGGTAGTAAGAAATGGAAAAATAATTCTTAAAATGCCTTTGGTTTGGGCTCCATGAAGGTTGGTGTTGTTCTTGGAGACAAAAGGCTTCGTGTAGACAATGTTAGAGAAAATGAAGAGAATGTTGAGGGAACGCAGCACTATCTGTTGGAGGCACTCGATGTAGGGCAGGAGAGTTAGAGAAGTCTGAGTCAGCCAAGGTCCGTGGCCAGGAACAAATCAGAGGAAGAAAAGGGGGACATCGACCCAAACTGAGTGAATGGCTGTTCTGGGGATTAACAAGGAATGGAAAACTTTGGAAATCAAGTGTGAAGAACATCAGAACCCCAGGCTTCCTGTGTGACCACAAACTAGAACAAGCAAGTAACTTCTTACTCTTCTAACACGATCTAGCCAGAACCTAAGCAGAGGAACCCTACATGAGAGTCTATAGGAAACTTTGAAAGTCTGGCTGTGCTAGAACGGGTAGTTTCTAGAATCCCAAGAATCCAACTTAATGAGACCAACACTGGATTTCTGTTGCCTGTTGGAGCTGACATTGACCAAGAGTTGGAGTCAACTTCATCGGCCCCTCTTGGGCCTCAACCCAGCTTCCTGGCTGCTCATACTTCGCTGCCACAACTAAAGGAGCCTTGGTGGTCTGGCTCAAAGGGCTCAAATAGGCTTGCCTTGAGTTGTGCTGCTATTAGTTTACCTGGGCTAGAGGAAGAATTCACTATTCCTTACTGTGGTCTGGGGACCAGCAGCATTTTCAAGACCTGGTTGAATGTTTTTTTTTGTTTTTTTTTGTTTTTTGTTTTTTTGTTTTTCGAGACAGGGTTTCTCTGTAGCTTTGGAGCCTGTCCTGGAACTCCCTTTGTAGACCAGGCTGGTCTCGAACCCACAGAGATCCGCCTGCCTCTGCCTCCCGAGTGCTGGGATTAAAGGCATGTGCCACCACCGCCCGGCTTGGTTGAATGTTTAAAATACAGTCAGGCCTTACCCCAGACCTAAAGAACAACACATCACTTCAAGCACTATTGAATAAGGCCAGGGAGAAAAATACTTGCCGAGTGTTTTGGCACCTATGACTTTAACTAAACACTTCGTATTTTTAAAGAATAATGCTTACTTTATAAAAGAAATCAAATCTACTACAGGAAAATGTTAAGGAATATTAAGAATCATTGATGATCCTGCCAGCCATGACTGAATGCTGCAAAGGAGAGCACCAGTGGTCTTTGCTCCCGTGTATCTCCACATGCCTATGAATTGATTAGAATTATAGTTTATACGTTATTTATAACCTACACTTTTCGTTTCATATATCTGGAAATTTTTATGCCATAAATGTCATCATTGATGATCATATGCTTCTTATTTACTGGATTTGTTATTTCCTTTCGGCCAATGGCCTATTCTTGGACAAGGAGAGCATTCCCAACTTTCCAACATTGCAAAAATATTCAATTGAACTATTTTATAACTAAACATTTGGGCAATTTGGCCTTTCCCTTCCCCTGGAACATGGCAACAGCACATGCAATCACAGACTAGACAGGCTGCTTGGAGCCCGGTCCGTAACGCCAGCCTTTGTGTGGAGTCTTCAACCTCATCAGTGCCCTGTTTTCTTCACTCTCAATAGGTCTCAAACTTTTGCCCAGTTGCTTTCCAGTAAAAAAAAAAAATCCACTTGGGCTACAGTCCCATTTCTTGTAATAGCAGACCACGGATCTCAGTGACACCATGGTGGTCTGAATGCCGTCACCAACATCAGTCTTGGCTTCCTTACCTGCCTCGCTCAGTGTCACTTCTTCCATCTCCGAGTCCCGTGTCTTCCTGCATTCTTCTATCTCATTTGCTACTCTCTCACACAAAGATTTCTTTCTTTATCCCCCTTTCTGCCCAGGATGAATGAGATCTACTCAGTAGGCCCAGACACCCCTGCATTTACTCTTAGGAGCTGTTCTCCTACTATAGTCTGTCTTGAGTTTCTTGTGTGCTGTTCTGGATTGGACTTTCTGGGTGATCACTTTAGGGAGGAGCCCTGGGCTAGGGTACTCCTCCAGGAAGGAACACAGTCCTGGGAAGCTTTGTGGCTTAGAGTTTATGTAGGTCACTCTCTTCAAGTCAGGGCACTCATTTTCAACGCTCATTTCAAAATCTCTATATGTCCATCCTGTTCTGATTTTCACCTGGAAGAAAAAAGAGAGGGAGGTGTGTGGACCAACTCCGCCCACATGGCAGCAGTCCCCAGTCCCGGGAATGATGCTTCCTAACCTTAGGACCAACTCCGCCCACATGGCAGCAGTCCCCAGTCCCGGAACGATGCTTCCTAACCTTAGACCCTGCCTGTTCTCCCCAGCTAAGGTGTTCTCTCCCATGCTAATAGTCTTACACCCTGCTGGGTAAGGAGGACAGAGCAGGGTGACCATCCGGCCAGGCTGGGAAATGGGACTGAATCTGCCCTGAGATTGTCCCCTATCTGTGGAAAACCCACCTCTCAGCCTGGGAAGTGCAGTGGTAGGCTCTTTAGGTGAATCTGCTCTTTAGAATCTCAGCAGAGGCTCACACCTCTGCTGACTAAACTTGATCTAATGGCCAGGAATTAGGAAAAGGCAGAGCAGCCTAGAACTGGGAGGGCTGGGGAAACCTTGAAGGATTCTGCAATGCCTACAGGATGGGAGCAGCTTGCGGCTGAGTATCTCTGAGTCCCAGCATGGCTGCCCCCAAGTACACACCGCTACTCTTCTGACAGCCTGTGTCTTCTTTTCCCCAGTGAAGACCAGACACTCCCAACAGCAGGAATGTGTTCCCTTCCCATGGCAAGATACTACATGTAAGTAATTTGGGTGATTTCTTAATCAAGGGGTCTGAGGAAACACATAAGAAGGGAAAGGGCTGAGTTAAAGGATGAAGCTCCTTCTGGCCACACACACACACACACACACACACACACGCACACACGCACACAAACCCTTAAGCATTGAATTGAACTCAAGCATTGAATTGAAGCAAGAATTGAACTCTTCATTTTTGCCCAAAACGACAGCCCTCTTTCCCGATAGCAGACTAAGAACTTTGTCAGGAGAGTATTACTAAGTCCATTTTACAGATCTGGAAATTGCAGCTCCAAGAGGTTGTAGAACTTTCCTCATGTTATACAACCACTCAAAAGCAGGAAGTGAGGTCAGACGCTGTGTTCTCTGAACTGGCATATCTGACACTTAGAAAGCTCAGACAATCTTGAGTCCCAACGGCAGCATCTTTACGGTGACCTTAACTGATACCTGGAAAGAAGAAAAGAAGAAGAAGAAGAAGAAGAAGAAGAAGAAGAAGAAGAAGAAGAAGAAGAAGAAGAAGAAGAAGGGGAAGGGGAAGGGGAAGGGGA
>NC_022011.1:53159335-53186991 GCF_000317375.1 Microtus ochrogaster | reverse complement strand
AAGGGGAAGGGGAAGGGGAAGGGGAAGGGGAAGGGGAGGGGAAGGAAGAAGAGTTTCTCTATAGCACTGGCTAGCCTGGACCTTGCTATGTACATTCGGGGCGACCTCGAACTCACAGAGCTCTGCTCACCTCTGTCTCCCAAGTGCTGAATTCAAGTATTTACCACCATACTGCTTCCTTGACAATAACTTAGTGGTGTCTAAGCTTCCAGGAGGTGAACTGTCACGTCCCAGCTCCCAAAGGCTGAGAAGACTGCCAGTTGGCAAAATCTTCGCAGACCTTTGATCTTAATGTACAAATGAGCCTGCTTTAAACACAGCAGGTGAGCTGTTTCTAAACAGCCATTACCAACTGTTGCAGAGTCAGACCAGGCTCCTGGAGGTGGTGGCGCTGGTCCAAGGTATTGGGAGCTCCCTGGGCTCTAAGAGCAATTGATGGGCATCTCTGAAACCAGCCGGGCAACTAGGCTAATAACAGGAATGCTTTTGATGTTTCGCATGCACGACAGTTTCTCCCAGCTTCCCTGGTGCATACTTACCCTCCCAGGCAGGTCATTAGATCCACAGCCATCCCCAGTGACTAATCAGGCCCTGATCTAGTTCTGCTTCGACCTCCTAGATTCGGTCCACCCAGAGTGTACCTCACCATGGCCAGAGTGGGGTGAGCGTCTACTGACATAGACTTTGTTTTCAGAGTTCTCTCTTTTATTTTTAAGTTTACAAAGCAAATCACACTTATTGCACCCTCCGTCTCTTCATTACTGAGTGGTTCCAAAGCTGGGATAGGCTCCAAATCCCACTGTGTCCCCGGGATACCCGAGTCTCAAAGCAAGTACTCAGACAGCGGTGAAAACATTTCTATCTCTTCATGAGAAACTGGCCACTGTCACTCCCGAGAGCCTCTGACACTTATGAGCCTAGGAAACCTGCTCTTGCTCTGGCGTGGAGACTGCTTCTGCCCTTAGGGGAGCAGCGTCCCCACTCCTCTCCAGAAATAGAAAATTCACCAAAGGCTCAGTGTGGTGGCCCAGAGCCCAGGGATTGGAAGACACAAGGATCTCTGGCAGCAGCAGCCCATTAACCTTGCCCTCCTATTTCAGAATCAAAGACGCGCATCAAAAGGTTTTGTACACACGGAATGGCCAGCTCCTGGTGGGAGACCCTGATTCAGAGAACTGCAGT
The DNA here is from genome assembly GCF_000317375.1 of Microtus ochrogaster. NCBI lineage: Eukaryota > Metazoa > Chordata > Mammalia > Rodentia > Cricetidae > Microtus > Microtus ochrogaster. The sequence continues at coordinate 53,185,809 of NC_022011.1, read as the reverse complement.
GCCGGTGAGCATCAGGAGGGGCTCTCTCCAGGGACCCGCCCAATCTCCACGTTACAGGCCCTAATTCAGACCGCTGTAGGTCAGATGAGCATCAGGGGGCCTCTCTCCCGGGACCCGCCCAATCTCCACGTTACAGATCCTTGATTCTTTTCCTCTCCCATGTCTTTAGAGACATGAGAATGCTGCCCCCATGATAATGAGAAGAGGTGAAAGGCAGCTTCAGCCTATCCTGGAGAGTTCCACTCACCCTGCAGTCTCCATGCAGAAACAGGCCAGGTGTGCCCAGGCACAGCTGCTCCTTGCTGAGCCATATCTTGCTTTAAAAAAAAAAAACAAACACACACACACAAAAAAAACCACTTCCACCTGGGGTCCCTTTACTGCCTGACTCGCATTTTGTCTTACCCCCAGAGAAGATCTGTATCCTTCCTAACCGAGGCCTGGACCGCTCCAAGGTGCCCATCTTCCTGGGGATCCAGGGAGGAAGTTGCTGCCTGGCATGTGTTGAGACCAGAGAGGGCCCTTCCCTGAAGCTGGAGGTGAGAGACCCCTCCTCATCCTGAAGGACACGGTCAGCCTTGCCCAGGCTGTCAGACTGCAAATGCATCTTTGCACCGGAATGTCCCCTCTCTTGCCCCCTATCTCTCTTTACCTCCAGGGAGGGAATTCTCACCTTTTGGGGATCTAGGGAAGGAATGGAAGGAACGTCCCTGGGTCAAACTCTTTCCTATCGAGTCCTTCGGCTAAGTTTCTGAGGTATCAAGGGCTGACATCCAGTCAGAATCATCTCACCTCGTAGCTGTCTCTCTTTTCCCCACAGGATGTGAGCATCGAGGACCTATACAAAGGAGGCGAGCAAACCACCCGCTTCACCTTCTTCCAGAGAAGCTTGGGCTCTGCGTTCAGGCTCGAGGCTGCTGCTTTCCCTGGCTGGTTCCTCTGTGGCCCCGTTGAGCCCCAGCAGCCAGTGCAGCTTACCAAAGAAACTGACCCCTCTACCCGTACTGAGTTCTACTTTGAACAGAGTCGGTAAGCGGGCGGGACTACCCCAGCCTAGTGCCCGCAAACGGAGCCCATCTTCCTCAGAGTCTGTGGAAGGCAGAACAATCGTCTACAAAGACGTCTACGTCTTAATCCCCAGAATCTGTAACGATGTTACATTAAAAGGCAAAAAGGGGCTTTTCCTCCATGGTTCATTTGGGCCCAATGAAATCATATGAGGCCTCATGAGAAGGAAGGAGTCGGAGAGAGACTGCGGTAAACTTTGCTGTTAAATGTGAGGACAGAGTAGGGACCTGTGATGATGAATGCGAGCGATTTCTAGAAACTGGAGAAGGCAGGAATGCTCCTGACACGGATTTCAGATTTTTTTTGGCCTCCAGAATTGTAATATAATATACTTCCATTGTTTCAAGCCACCGAGTTTGCCATGGTTTATTGACGCAGGCATAGTAAGACTTGTGTTTCACACGCAATTTAAGGGGCAAGGTGCTTGGTGATTTCTTGGAAAGACACCCACAGATTTTCTTGGATGTTGAGTCCAGGGTTCAGTGGAGTCCCTGTCTTAAGGGGAGGTCACACCCCAGAAAATCAAGTTGGACTCTTCTGAGCGTTTAGAGTTGCACCCTTTGTCCAAGGGCCCCAGCAATTTTTCATTTCATAGAAACTGTGTCCCTGCTCTAGTATGACATTATCCTGTCCCCCATGTCCCTGATCCAACACGACTCTATCTAGCCTGTACTATGCTGGCTCAGTGACAGGTGAGCTGCTGGCCCTCTTTTGTGTCACCAGTGTCTAGAGCAAAGTGCTGGAACACAAAAGGTATTGGGCGCAAATTCTTGACTGGGAAGATGAATATGAGGTTCTGGGTAGACACTCAGGATTTGACCCAAAGAGAGCACAGTGCCAGGCAGACTGGGGAGGAGAGCTGCCCAGGAAGCTCAGAGCTGCACAAAGGGACATCCAACCCTGGACTCAAAGAGAGAAAAAAAAAACTTCCTGTGGATGAACAGGGGGCCAAGTCCTCTACGTAGAACCAACAATTCAGGAAGGTGTGATGGAGGAGAGCCCCGGGCACGTCTGGGGCATGGTGTGTCATCCATGTGGCTGGAACCCAAGGCTTGCGGTTGAGGAGTTGCTGAAAATTAAAGTAGGAAGATGGGTGGGGTCCGATTGCAAATGGCTCGCCAAGGAGTTTGGGCTGTATCTGGGAGCGCCAGAGGAATCATTTGGTATTGCAAGCAGGGCCCCTGTGATCATTCCTGAGCTGACCTAGATGCCACCGGAGCCTCCACTCAGCTCTGCATCCTCACCACGCTCTCAGAGGTCAGTTTCTGTGCTCTGGCTCCCTGGCAGCCTGACCCTGCTTCACCCTCCCACAGTGGCATATCTCCTTCAGCTACGAGCTAGGAGATAAACTTGGGCACATAAGTTTAGGCATGTTAGAGTTTATCTGAGTTATTCGTGAGTCAGGCAGCACCAATGATGAGTTGTTCAGGGCTTTACCAAGGGGGGCTTACTGGAGGGTGGGGAGAATACGTTCAGAAGGCGTTCTCGAAACAAGGGGAAGAAAAAAAATGATTGCTTAAAGTGGAAAGTCCCAGCTTAAATGTTAGTCAGGAGTTTCTAATTGTTCGAGCGGCTAATTAGAGGTTACTTGGCAGTTTCTGTTTAGTTAATCTAAGTTTCATTTTCTTAGACTATGCCTATTCTCCGAGCTGCCCCTTGGTGTGATGAAGTAGGAACTCAAGACTTAGAATAGCCCTGGTTAATCGTTTGAAGAATGATCCCTCCTTTTTGTTGGCCTCCTCTTGTGATCTGTGCCCATGGGACACCCAGGCACATCAGCAACCCCAGCAGAATCACATTCTCTGCACAGACAAAAGAAACTTTCAGTATCTGGTATTTGCTAAGTTTACATTAGGTGCTGGGGACACAAAGACCTTGAAGGCATGCCCTCTGCCCTTCAAGGACACATGGTGTAGAGGAAGGAGACCTGACACTATAAAAAGCAGATACCTTGTCTCAAATTGGACAGGCCTGGGGCTGAGAGCTTAGCTTAGTGGCAGATCACTTGCCTGACAGGTCCAGAGCTAAGAAGCACACACACACACACACACACACACACACACACACACACACACACACACACACTGGGGACCGTGCGATGACTTAGTTGGAAAAGGCATTTTTACTCACTAGCCTGATGATCTGAGTTTGATTTCTGGAATGTATATGATGGAAGGAGATAACTAACTTCCAGAATCTTCTGACATCCACATGTGAGCCATGTTGCATCCCCTACCGCCACCCCAATACACCAAGATAAATAAATAAATCGGAAAAATCCAGAAAAACTCCCGTGCTGCAGAGCTCCGGTAGAATTAGTGGCAGGCTGGCTATTATGGCATTGTCCGCATTGGGTTTCCCTAGGAGAGGTTTGGTCAGCAAGAGACATAACAACAACAACAAAATTACAAGTATACGAGACACTTGTCTTGAATTGTTTTTTTTTTTACAACTCCAAAACCTGGACACTGAGACACTCCTCAGAACAGCGACTGAATGTGCTTGAGATGGCATGTCTCGGGAGGATTCTAGGTGTCACATGAAGAGACAGGCTGTGCAATGATGACATTAAGAAGCATCTCCATCTACAGAAGGAAGTAAACTACAGGATTTGGCAATGGCACTTGAGATACATTGGCCATGTTATGAGAATGAATGACGGAAGATACCCGAAGATAGCACTGCTTGGAGGAGTGCACGGGATAAGGTGAAGAGGAAGGCCCCAAAAAATGCTGGATAGAGCATAAAGAAAGACTGGAACCTTGGGTATGACAATAACACAACCATCTAAGACTGCCCAGGACAGGAATAACTTGAGCCATAAACGGGCTGCCCATGCATGCTTAAGCATTGCCGGGCATAAATGATAATGAATGATGATGTTGTGGTATTGGGGGATCAAAAATCAAAAACAAAAGAAGCTACTTTGCACAGATACACTTCAGGAACCTCAGGGAGACTTTTCTGCCATAGCCCGAGACTCGTACTTAAATTCCTTCTCCTCCCTAGAAAACCACGCCATCTTTTCAACCAGGCCACAGATGTTCTAATTATGTAGATGTGTGGGAGAGGCACCCTTGAGATCTTATCCACTATCCTACAGCTCAGAACGGTGGGTGTGGGGACAGGACAAGCGACTGGTACACAGTGCGAAGATCTCTCAGGTTGCCCTCAGGAACTCGGTGGGTGGGCAAGAAATGTGTGTATGGTGTGCTCTGTGCGCACGCGCACACACACACACGAGTACCCTGGTGTTCATGTTATGCATGTCCGCTGTAGAATTCATTTAGGGGATTTGTTTCAAGAGGTTCTAGAATAGATTTAGCCTATGTTTAGGCGATATGTTCAAAGTCCTCTAAATCATTCAAACCGAGATTCAGATGTTACGTTGACTGATTTTTTGGACCAGATTCTTATTTTAAGATAGCAACTTGAGCATCACTGTCGACCCAATGAAGAACTGCACAAAGCACACACAAAACATCCCCGGATACATGACACATGTTAGTTCAAGTGAAGGCAATCCCGGTTTGGGGGGGGTGGGGTAGATAAAGGAAAGTTATCCTGGGTATCAGCTAGCAAAAATCAAAAAGTTGATGCCTTTGCATTTGGATTATTTGACAACATTTTAACTTGAATCTCACATTTACATACATAAATAGTTTACTGTGATTCTTTCTGAACAAAAGTCTACCTCTTAGAAAAATTCCAGTCTTATCTCTAGCTACCAAGGTGCCAATTCCCAAGCCTATTTCTAAGATGGGGAGCTTGTAATGTACTATTTTGGACTGCAGGTGGCGACAGAGTTCAGCTTTGTGAGGTTGTGAGCCCTGGTGAGCATTTTCACCAAATTTAATATGAATGCTTCTTATTGCCTGTCTGCCTGTCTCTGTCTGTGCCCATCTCTGTCTCACTTTCAAACAGAAAGTGTAGCTCTGCATCGCTGAAGAAGCTTTGCCTTACTGATTTTACCATTAAAAAGTTTTACAGGGGTGCTAGAGAGATGGCTCAGAGGTTAAGAGCATTGCCTGCTCTCTCAAAGGTCCTGAGTTCAATTCCCAGCAACCACATGGTGGCTCACAACATCTGTAATGGGGTCTGGTGCCCTCTTCTGGCCTGCAGACATATACACAGACAGAATATTGTATACATAATAAATAAATAAACATTTTTTTAAAAAAATGTTTTACAGCACTCCCGTAACAAGAGACCATCAGCCCTGTTCTCTGGAAGCCTGGAGCCAAGTGTGTATGTGTGTGCATGTGTGCGTGTGTGCGTGGTTGTGGCTGTGGCTGTGTGTGGCTGTGTCTCTGTGTATGCCTGTATCTATGTGTCTGTGTATGTCTGTGTGTGTGTCTGCGCATCTGTGTGTGTGTCTGTGTGCACGCATGCGTGCTCAATATTAAAATACACGTTTACTCTTAGTTCACTCAGTACTTTTTTGGCACAGATGTCCTCAGACAGCACATACGTCTTCTTCCCTGGAGACTTAAACATGCTACAATGAATGCTTCGTCCACACATTCATCCCTATCAACTCTCTTGAGACAATCTTGCCCAGGCTCTGGTTATAGAATTGTGTGATGAAGAAGGCTTGGGACCTTGCTTTTCAGTGGAGGTTCTTCTATTTTGGAACATGTAGACAGACATTTATCATAGCCACAGCACGTGGACTACTACTACTTACAGTAGCCTGTCCACATAGATGACTGCAGACTCAACATTTTAACTTGGATTATTATTTTTATATTACTATTATAAAGCTATGTATTTTCAAACTGGTTTTAGAGAACCCCACACTGAAGGATTATACACATCTGGGGGAAAATGGGTTATCTATAATCCTTCTTACCACACTGAAGGATCATGCACATCTGGGGGAAAATGGGTTATCTATAATCCTTCTTGCATGCTCTTTTCTGTTCCACTCTGCTTCAACTGCAGCGGCTGTTGCACTGTTCTCCGACACATACACCAGATGCTATGGTGTTATAGGTGTGTATCTGAGTCCAGAGGGCACCTGCAGACATTTCCAAGCTTCCACAGCATGGAATGAAGAGCTGGACTTGGGATACACAGATAGTGATAGAAAAGAAAACAGTTTATTAAGAAAACACATTCCTGAGACTGGACATCGCCTGGACCAAGACTTGGACTAGGAAAGCTCCTGACCACAGAACCCTAATCTTTTATGTTTTACTTAATAGCACCCAGTTTTCCCACACTCAGAAATCAAAGGTCTTTTTTGAACATGTTCAGTGTTGTTTCATGTAGTCCCTTTAGGAGGGATTTCCCTGCTTCTGCTGCCAACTATCTTCTTTGACACATTAATCATGATGTCTCTCTGCATTCTGCTCTCTTGACCCAATTCCAACCCAAGAGCTGTAGCCCAGAAATCTTTTGGGGATGCTTGGATGATATAACTTTGTCTCTGCAGATGAGGGACATAGACTCTGCCTGAGGACAGCCGTTTAACTCTCTCCATCCTCTCCTGATGACTGGAGAGGAGGATTTGGACCACATGCAGCAGAAGCTGCATCATAAAGAACTAGTTTAAAACTATCATATCCTGGAAGACACAAATTTTATAAGATTAATGGTACAAGGCCTACGTAAGAGTAAGATAGCTATGCCAATCGATGTCCCCTGAAAGGACAAGACCCAGGGAAGCCACGGCCGTACTTGTTCCAGAAGAGCCATCTTTGGGTAGGTTATTCCTGAGGGCATGTTCCCTTTGACTATTGACAAAAATACACTGATGATTTAGAATGTGGAAAAAAATCCCAAACTGCAGGGTTTTTTTTTTTTTAAGGAATCTAATGGTAGAATAGATCAAAAGGAAGCTAGTGTGGGTTAGTAAGAGTACCAAGAGTACCAATATGACAGGGCTGTCCCCTCTGTGTGCTGTGAGCACCATTAATGAATAAAGAAACCGCCTTGGCCTGTGGATAGGGCAGAACTTAGGTAGGTGAGGAGGAAGGAACTGAATGCTGGGAGAAAGAAGGGCGGAGCCAGGAGACGCCATGGGATGTGCTGGAACTTTGCTGGTAGGCCATGGGTTAAATTAAGATGTAAGAGTTAGTCAATAAAAAAGTTAGAGCTAATGGGCCAAGCAGTGTTTTAAATTACAGTTTCTGTGTGATTATTTTGAGTCTAAGATAGCTGGGCAGCCAGGAACCAAACAAGGGGCTCCTCTACACCTCACAACACAAAGCAAGTTTGCAGCTGCTTGCTTATAAAAAGATCACAACTTTGTATTTAAGAAGCTAAGATATCCTTTCTGCTTGAAGAGAATCTTGAAGTCTTTTAGCATTTTAGCTGTAGGTGCAAGGGGCCTTGTCCTTAAGGTGTTCCTGAGGCTGTGGAGACACAAGAAGGTAAAGAACTCAGAGAGAAACTATTGAGTTCTTTTAGTCTGAGTAGGATGCATCCTTAACTACCATGACAAGATAAACATCAGAAGACATTTATATTTTTGACAAGAAACATCTATCAGAGCTGCGTTAGCTACTACAGTTTAGAAGCATCTTAGATATTGACTTGTTACAAATTTTAGGTAGTGAGGTAAGCTCTAGATCTAAGAATTTTGGCACTCCCAGTGAGGCGGTCCTCCCCCATCATCCTTTGCTTTGGTACCGTTTGTGGGGCAATCCCCAAGGCTGGGACTGATGGCAATAACTCCTTCGGCTTTGGGGCATTTCCACTAGCTCTGGTTACTACAAGTTCCTGAGTCACCAATTAAGCCTGATAGAGAACAAAGCCCTGATATTGGGAAAGAAATCACACTAGGGGATCGGGGGAGCTTTTATTAGGGCACCATGTGTGTCATTGATCTTTGAGGGGAGCCCAGCCTCTTTTCAAGCAATAGGACACCTTTCTTTGCACAAAATGAAAAGATGTTCCCTAGTTCCCTACTGAACCCTGCTTTCCCATAGCTGTGCCAGGTATTGCCCCTGTATAATAGTTTTTCCAGCCTGGGGCTTGCTTAAGGTAGTAAGGGCTTATCTGTCTATGGGACTATTTTATTCCCTGGGCAAAGGTATAAATTGAGCCTGTAACTTGCTTTCTCTGGACCTTAACTGTCTTTATTGTCTTTCTGTTGTTTGAAACCCCAAACACCAAATTTTATTTATTTATTTATTTATTTATTTATTTATTTATTTATTTTAGATCTACTTTCTTTGTTTTGTGTGTGTGTTCCCATCCACCCATACATACGCCTGTCTTTCTGTCTGTCTCTCTGTGGGCATGAGTATTTCAGTTCAGGTGCCTGTAACAGCCAGAAGATGGTTTCAGATTCCCTAGGGCTAGAGTTACAGGCGGTTGTGTACTGCACAGTATGAGAACGGAACTGAACCCAGTCTCTCTGCCAGAGCAGTGTGCACATTTCTGGCTGTGCACTGCCCACTGTAAGAACAGAACTGAACCCAGATCTGGGACAGTGATCTGAGTCTCCCCTAAATAAATAACCCTTTATTATACGTAATTTTGAACTAGTGTGGGATTATTTTGTTATCTTCTGCCATCACCAGACTCTCTGCCAGCGGGGTATATTTCCAGCCGTGCACTGCCCACTGTAAGAACAGAACTGAACCCATCTCTCTGTGAATTTCCAGCTGTGCACTGCACACTGTAAGTAATGGCACCGAACTCGGTCTCTCTGCAAGAGCATTTTCAGCCTCTTAGTCATCTCTCCAGCACCCCAAAACCAACTTTAAAACTTTACTTGGATTATCTAGATCTTATTATTTCTTCCTATAATTTTCTCCAAGCAACAGGGACTTCTTCAGACTACTTGATGACGTAGAACTGAGACAATGATTAATCAGATAACAGCTTGACTGTAATGTTCAATTTTATATGCTTTTGTCCTTTACTCTGAAATTTTAGTTATACTGTGAATTAAAAGATTAAAAGGAATTTGGACTAACATGTAGAGAAAATATATAAACATTAGGTACACATAAAGATAGATTTTTTAAAAATAAAGTTTTGTGACTTTCATTTAGATCTACCCTTTGTTTTTAAATTAGAATGTGGATCTGATTATTTCCTGAGTAGCACTAAACAATCTTTAATGCCAAGTATGGATTTGCAAAGACATAGCTCTTAATATAAAGTAAAAGACTTTGTATCTCAAAGATTTTTGAGCCAAGCCTGATCAGTAACAAAATTCTAAACAGACTGAGCAAGTATCAACAGTTTGTTGTTGTTGTTGTTGTTAATGTTTTCGTTACATTTCTTTATTTGGTATGTGTGTGTATGTACATGCATTTGTGCAGTAGTCTCTGGCTTTCTTCTCTCTCTGTCTCTCTGTCTCTTTGAGGAGATGTAGATCCTAGGGATAAAATTGGGTTGTCAAATTTGGCCACAAATAACATAAAATAACTAACTCTGAGTAAGTGGAAGACCTGTATGACAAGAACTTTAAATCTTTGAAGAAAGAAATTGAAGAAGACACCAGAAAATGGAAAGATCTCCCATGCTCTTGGGTAGGTAGAATTAACATAGTAAAAATGGCAATCTTACCAAAGGCAATCTACAAATTCAGTGCCCAGCAAAATTCTTCACAGACCTCAAAACAACAATACTCAATTTCATATGGAAAAGCAAAAAACCCAGGATAGCAAAAACAATCATCTACAGTAAAGCAATTTGTGGAGGCATCACAATCCCTGACTTCAAACTCTACTACGGAGCTACAGTACTGAAAACAGCCTGGTGTTAGCATAAAAAACAGACAGGAAGACCAATGGAACCAAATAGAATACCCAGATATTAATCCACACACTTTCGAACACCTGATTTTTGACAAAGAAGCAAAAAATGTAAAATGGAAAAAAGAAAGTATACTCAACAAATGGTGCTGGCTTAACTGGATATCAACGTAGTAGAATGAAAATAGACCCATATCTATCACCATGCACAAAACTCAAGTCCAAATGGATCAATTACTTCAACATAAAGCCAGCCACATTGAACCTCATAGAAGAAAACGTGGGAAGTACACTTGAATGCATTGGTACAGGAGACCACTTCCTAAATATAACCCCAGTAGCACAGACACTGAGAGAAACAATTAATAAATGGGACCTCCTGAAACTGAGAAGCTTCTGTAAAGGACACAGTCAACAAGACAAAATGGCAGTCTACAGAATGGGAAAAGATCTTCACCAACCCTACATCAGACAGAGGGCTGATCTCCAAAATATACAAAGAACTTATGAAAATATTTTATCAATATAATGTATTTTATTTCTTTTTATTTTTGCTACACTTGACTATTAACCTTAAAAAAATTTTTCCACCACCTTATTTGAAAGGAAATCCTTACCAAAATTTGTACCCAATGTTAAATTTCATAGTTTAATAACTCTATTGAATTTTGCTTTTAAAAAACAAGTAGCATTTTAAGGTTTTATGAAACATTTAAAAACCCAAAAATACCACTCTTTTTTAAATGGTATTTTTAAAATACCATTTAACTTAGGAGTTAAATAAGAGTACCTAAGTTTACACACACACACTTTTTTTAAATGTAATTCCTTATTGATTCTTTGGGAATTTCACATCATGCACCCCAATCCCACTCACCTCCAAGTCCATCTATATCTGCCCCTCACCCCTGTAACATGCTCCCCGAACTTAATTAAAAACAAAATAAACAAATAAACAAAAAACCCTCACTCCTCTGTCTTTGCAACACCTCTTCATTCATCCTGGTAGCACCGGAAGCCATGGTGTATCACACAGTGTACACTTCCATCAATCAGCCAGTTGTATACCCAGTCAGCCCCACGGGTAGCATGTTCATTGCAGTGAGTCATCGGTCTGGTTCAAGGTATCTGGCCTCTGGTACACCATCACTGGACCCGCACGGGAACTCCTTGAATATCCTTCTGGTGCCCCGAGTTGTGGAGATCCTGCGGTTGTGTCTCCACAGGACCAGCCCCTTCACACTCTCCAGCCGGTCATTTTCTTTGAAATCGGGCATGCCAAGATACTTTTAAGTCTACAATAAAAACCATGTGCTTGGCTTCTCTGTGATTTGGGGGAATTCCAGGAGCAGACTGACCTCTGTCCCGCGTTGTTTTAACATTAATGACATATAAACAATTACACAAGTACACAGGACACAATTACGTTAACAACATGAAAGGAGGTTGGGTTGGAAATCCATAAGGCTGCCGTCAGCTTTTGTGGCTGCAAGTCTGTTTCCCTTGGCACCTTTACTTCTGTGAGATGTTCCCACCAGCTGGTCCTCTCATTCTCTAGGAGCAGGGCCAATCCTCTGGATCCTTACACAATGGTCATGGCCATGGGGTTGGGCCGCATTTGATACAGTCATGTGTCTGGTGGCCTGGGTGGTCACATTTGAACAGACCTAGTTTCTACCCTTTGAGGCTTATCAGACAGATCCCTTGGGCCTGGCCAATGGCACCTACAGGGTCAAGCACAGTCTTCTGGACTCCTTTCTCTGGTTGATGTGGGAGTGATTTCTTTCTAATCTGTTGCTTTCATTTCATTAGTTAATTAATAAAGAAACTGCCTAGGCCCATTTGATAGGCCAACCCTTTGGTGGGTGGAGTAAACAGAACAGAATGCTGGGAGAAAGAAGCTGAGTCAAGGAGTAGCCATGATTCTCCTACCGGACACAGACGCAGGTTAAGATCTTCCCTGGTAAGACACCTCGTGGAGCTACACAGATTATTAGAAATGGGTTAGATCGATATGTAAGAGCTAGCCAATAAGGACTAATGGGCCAGGCAGTGTTTAAAAGAATACAGTTTCCGTGTAATTATTTCAGGTAAAGCTAGCCATGCAGGCGGCTGGGTGGCGGGGATGCAGCCCGCCGCTCCTACTACAACATCTGGTCCCTTCTGCCTTTCTTCAGTCTCAGTGTTGAACAAGGAGAAGTCGGTGTTTATTCAATATTTGAGTCTGTGTAGTCAGAGATCCTATCTGTGATTTTGAAGCTTTCTATAGCTGCCATGGCTAACTGTGTAATAATATGGTGGCCCAGAAGGACTTTCTTTGGGTTTGGGGCACCAAGATTGGTGGATTTCCTAAAAGCTTCAACTAGTCTGTTGTAAATGAAACAAGGAGGATCCAAAGTGGGGACTCACTGACCTCTTTGGGAAAGGAAAATAGAAGATATCTCCTGGATGGACTGGGACCGGGTGGGGAAGGGAATTTGAGGAGTTGGTTTGGGAAAGTGGAGGGGAAGAGTGCTGTAAGAGATGACAGGAAAGGGGTCATTTCAGGATCAGGTAAAAACCTCATGCAAGAGAAACTCTCACAAATCTACAAAGATGACCCCAGCTAAGACTCTTAGCAATAGCAAATACGTAGCCTGAACTGGCCATCTCCTGTGATCAAATTGGTGATCACCCCAATTGTCATCAGAGAGCCTTCATCATTCAGCAACTGATGGAGACAGATACAGAGACCCACAACCAACATTAGGCCTAGCTCAGGGAGTCCTGTGGAAGAGAGGAAGGAAAGGTTGTAGGACCCAGAGGGGTCAAGGACATCACAAGAAAACCCACAGAAACAATTAGCCTGGTTCATAGGAACTCAGAGTTGGAACCAACAACCAGTTAGCCTGCATGGGACTGACCTAAGTCCTCTACCTCTACATGACATCTGTGTCGATTGTTCTCCCTGTGGGACTCCTAACAATGGGAGCAGGGCTGTCCCTAATGCTTTGGCTGGCTCTTGAGATCCTATGCCTCATACTGGCTTGCCTTGATCTGCCTATATACAAGGGGAGGTGTTTAGTCCTACAGCAACTTGATGGGCCATGCTTTGTTGATACCCACGGGAGGCCTGGCCCCTTCTGAACAGAAACAGAGCAGGAATGGATTGAGGGGGGCAGGGACGGGGAGGGAATGGGAGGAGAGAAGGGAGGGGAAGCTGGTCGAAATAAATAAATAAATAAATGATTAAAAAGAAAAGGAAGAAAATGGGGCAAGGTTTCACTGCCTTGAGTGACCTCTCTGATCTGGTCACAGTCAATAGAGATTTTCATTACTTCACTAATATTTTCTGCCATCCTCTCATGTCTCCAGGTGCCTGCTGGGACATTACAACCCCAAGCAGTGGGTTTCTGATGGAGAACATACACACTGGACAGACCGTCATTAGCAAACAGCTTATCTGCATGCTGGTTTTAAGACTCTTCCCCCCAGGTCTTCTGTTTCCCCCCAGGGATACAAACAGTCAGAACCCAGCACGGGCAATAGAATGGGTATCCTAGCTCTGGGGAGGGAGTGGATCTCTGAGACATTATCTTGGGTGGAAGGGACAAGAATGAGTGGCTGCCATATAGGAACCAGAACTCTGTGGGAATCTGTGTTTCCTGTCATCCCAGTGTGCCCTCCGGGAGTAAAAGGAGGAAAGAAGAGAGGAAGTGAGTCAAGGCTGGTGACACAGAACGTCTCAGGTTCCGTGGCGGTCATGTGTCTCTGGGCTGATGTAGAGCTCCAGCTGCTGTGTGAGTGTCCTTGCTTTATTAGCACCATCAAGGCCACCTCCATATGTGGCCACCATCTTAGTTGCCCTTGTGATCACCGGCTGGATTGGCCATGTGACTGTTGCCCTCTTCGATGGCTCACACAGCTGTCTGTGGTCAGTGGTCAGCTCTGTGTATGCATGGGCCCAATTATTAGTAGGACATGAGTCCCCTGGAGCTTCACAGCCCTGTTCCTCTCCGGGTACTGTGGCTGTGCCTGTGGGTCTCCCAGTTAAAATATAGATCTGTCTGGGCAGCTCTTTCTTATTCTTAGGTGTGAGATCAACAGCTGCTGGCTGACCCACACACTTCTTTGCCCGGCATAAGCCCCACCAACATCCCAAGAGATCTTTTGAAAAGATCACCCCCAAGGCTCCCAGATTTGGGGTTCCACTAGGCAAAGAAAGGAAGGGCAGGGAGAGGAAAGGTTTGAACCTGGTACCTCCAGGAGCAGTGCAGACATTCAAAAGACCGAACCATGAGTGCCCTGGTCCTTTGCAGGTCCTTTCTGTGGCTTCTGTCTCCTTCCTATTCCGAGATCTCGGGGCCATTCTTCACATATGCTCTATTTTATAACGTGGCGTATGCGGGAGTTTCCAGTCTTCCTCTGCCAAAAGATTTCTTTTAATTCTCAATCTCTACACCTCCCCCCCTTCACCCTATCCACCTGCCTTGATGCTACCTCTAGGGCCTCTGTGTCCATCTTCAGTTTGGAAAAATTTGTTATTCTCTGATTATCTGCATGATAGCTACATCTTTGGTGAAAGAAAGTCACTTTAGTTACTTCAACTTAGAATTATAATGTCCCCAGCACCAAAATCTCGGCGCTCCCAAATCACCTACATCATAGCAGCAAATCACCTTCTATTTTCCAACACATTCTGGTTTACTTTTCATTCACTGTCTATCTTTTCCCTTCCCCAACTTTCTCCTTCCTCATAATAGAAAGAAGATCCACCAGGCAGAGGCTGCAGTCTGCTTAGTTCGTGCATCACGAGCACGTACAAGTGTTTATGACATTGACAGGGACATTTTTGAGCAAATAAACACTCAGGCAATTTTGGAAAACACTTGGCTAGTCAGGGCACCAGTCCTGGAATAACAAAGTAGCAGAACCAAAAAGAGTCCAGCGTAGGGGTCTGGCCCTCTAGAGAACTAAATCATGATGCCGGTTCCAGTTATCAGAGAAGACTGTGGTAGCAGGTAGGAGTAGTGAAGAGTCTGATCTTCAGAAAGCTGGGTACGAAGGTGGGCTGGTCATCCAGCTGTGTCTGAGAATTTGCTATGCACCACAACTCAATTATCTATTGCTGCATAACAAAACAACCCAGATTTTAGCAGGTTAACACGGCAGTTTGTCATTTGGTCTTACCTGTACACCGTGTGCGACCCTCACATTCAGCTTGGGGGGGTTGGGGAGAGCCGCATCTGGGTTAGACAGTCCAAGGCAGTTTCAACCACACAGTTAATAGTTGTTGTGGCTGTTGTGTGGGGGCCCTGAATCTCCCTTGGGTGTCCTCACGTCCTCCAACAGGTTGAAGGGACTTCCTCTTGGGACCATCTGAATGCTACCGTTCTAAGGGACAAAGGTAGTGGTTATGCCTCCATTTGAGCTCTGAGCGGCAGAGCTCACATAGTGATGCTCACCTCCTGTTCAAACAGGCCAGGCCCGAAGCAAGTGGGTGGAAAAATAAATCTTACCTCCTGAAGTAAAGAACTGTAAGGAATTTGCTCTCGAAGTCACTGTGAGCAAAGGGGGGAGAAGAAGGCTAAGACCAGACTGACCATCCCTGAAACTACACTCCCGAGCACCTTGTTGTCTGCCGCCTTTACCAGAAGCTCAGCCGTGGGTTGTACAGCAGGAAACCCTTTGTCCTTTTCATGAGTGAAGGCGTGAGTCAGCCCCGAGAGGAGTCAATCCCAATCAGAACGTATGACACAGTGTGTGTACGTTTCCATGACCGAAATAGGATAATTAAATAGGAAGTTGACAATCAAAACATAACTGCCCTCTGTAGAACCATATGCCACAACTGTGACCCAACATGGCGTGCTCTGCTCAGCCCATGAGTCACAGAAGATCATGGAAAATAGTCTTCATTTGGAGAAGCTGCACATTGACTTCCCCCGCACACTTCCTCAAGAGAGGCAAACAGAAGACCTGATGGAGAAATTCAAGGAAATGTGATTCCTCCCCAATATGGCAAGCAGGAAAAGCAAGGATTTGGGGTTCCCTTGGGGAAGGAGGTGTTTTTCCGAGGCTCCACAGTGGATGTTTGATGTCAGTTGAAGGTTATGCTGCTTCCTTCCCTGTTTGGAGGTCAGGCCCTTCTCCTTCCTGCATTTTCCTTGTCCCAGCTTTATAGCTCCTTTTAGAGAAGCCCTCCCCAGTCATCAAGACTACAGATGTTCTTGCTCTGAAGAGGTCCTGACAACCAAGCATGGCTGCATTGGTGCCTAGCCGCATGCAGTACTTCAGCTTTCTCATTTATCAACATGTTTGCTATGTGGCGCTGGAGCGTGAGTTCCAAAGGCGGGAGCTCTGAGGGGTTTTATTTATATATACTTATAAATCAGCAAGAAGCCCTTGGAACCTTCCTGGGGGTGTACAAACTTCACCGTATAGCTTGTAGGGTCACAACTTGCCTTCTGAAATAGACTTGAATTGCTTGCTTATTATGACAACTGGCTATAAATGTATGTGTGCTAAAATGGCAAGGCTTTCTAATGGTTTTCTAGTTGAAGGGGAATAAAAGTGAGAAAGAAGGACTTTTGCTCATTCGCTCTAAAAAAAACTCACATGGGAAAAATAGAATGTCACCAGACAATGAAATCAATGAAGGTACACTGAAAACCTTGTCTTCTTTATCAAGGAAATGTGATAGCCCCTGAAAACAGAGTTTTTCATCCTGGGCAGCTGCTTCCAAATTACCACAGAGTATTATATTAATTGTAAATGCTGGGCCGATAGCTCAGGCCTATTAGTAGCTAACTCTTACATTTAAATTAACCCATAGTTCTTATTTATGTTTAGCCATGTGGCTTGTTACCTCTTCTTAGTAGAACATTCTCATCTTGCCTCTCTGCATTTGCAAGTGACTCTCTGACTTCACCCCTCCTATTACCATAATTCTCCTAGCCTGGCTCTTACACTCAATCTCTTCCTGCTCAGATACTGACCAATCAGCTTTTTATTAGCAAATGAGAGTAATATATATTTATAGTGTGTTGAAATAAGAGCGGAGGAGCTGCATCCCCAGCACCCGGCCGCCTGCACGGCTAGCTTTATACCCGAAATAATTACATGGAAACTGTATTCTTTTAAACACTGCCTGGCCCCTTAGTTCCAGCCTCTTATTGGCTAGCTCTTACATATTAATCTAACCCATTTCTATTAATCTTTGTAGCCCACGAGCTGGCTTACCAGGAAAGATCTTAACCTGCTTCTGTCTGGAGTGGGACAATCATGGCGACTCACTGACTCAGCTTCTTTCTCCCAGCCTTCTGTTCTGTTTACTCCACCCACCTAAGGGTTGGCCTATCAAGGGGCCTAGGCAGTTTCTTTATTCCTTAACCAATGAAATCAACAGATTGATATATGACACTCCCACATCAATAGTGCACAAAAAGTTTGTTCTACAGCAGTCCCCACATATGACTTTAAGTAGGGCACCAACACAGTGAGAATTGCTTCCTAAAATAATTATTCTACCATCCTCAAGAATAGGCTGTTGGCAGTTCTGTAAGAAACTTCATGGAGTGGCATCCTGCCCCAGAGTTTATCACCTCCAGTCACATTGAGAGATAGATAGTGTCCAGCAATTGTTGAGAGAATTTATTTGATTTAAGACATATTTAGGACAAAGTACTGGAAAAAATTAATCAATTTTGGTGAATTATTGAATGTAGTTGGAGTTTCTAGTTTTTCTGTCTGTTATAATACTTCTACTAATGGCTGCTGATTTTATCTCCTGGCAGAAGGTATAATGGAGGAGAAAGGACAAGTTGTATTTTTTTAAGGGCTTAGGTTTGAAGAAGTATCTAACACTGCAGGTGGGGGCATTCAGTGGGCAGTGACACACATATTTAGAGAGAAATTTGAAACGAGCATAAATATTTTGGAATTTCCGGGTGATAACTGAGCCAATAGAGTGAGTGAATTCTGGAGATAGATTAGTTAGGAGAGAAGAAACAGAGGGAGAAGATGGTAAGCCTGGGAGGATAGTCAGAAAACCACTCTCCACTCGAGGAGGTAGAAGCAAGCGGAATTAGGAGGCATGCCTTATGGAAGTCTGAACAGGAGTGGGTTTTCAGAGCAGGATCCATTAGTACAGAAACTGGCAAAGATCAAATGCTGTCAAGTTCATTCATTGGGCCTTGGAGCTGGGACTGGAGTCATTCCAGGAGTAAAGATGGCTGTCAAGCATCTTTGGAAGGAGTGATAGCGAGGACATGGGCATCATGGCAATGAGTCCTTTTATAAATTTGGCTGTGAAGAGGAAGAAGAGAAAGGGTGGAGTTGGAAGCAGATGTGGAGATAAGGCAATATGTTTTCAAGGTGCTACAGCTTTAAACTTGTTCTTCTGAAGGGGCAATCAGAAAAAAAACACATAACACTGTAGTCTGGGTCAATAGCTATGTGTATGAGCTTAAACAGCGGTCTGAATTAGCTATCCTACTATGCTCTTCTTGCTAAGTATGAATCGTATGAAGCATATGTACTAAGGTAAGTTTGAAAATGATAAATATTGCAGAATCACATGTTTTTATTGTTTCCTGATGTATCTGAGGAAAAAAAATGTTACTGGCCTTCAGAATTAATAAGAAATCTGTGCAGTATTTATACTCCTTAAAGATTTAAAAGTATCTTTTCACGACTATTTCCAAGACAACCATTTTATTTTTTTCAGTTGCTACGGGAACAAACCATCCTAAATCCTAGAGGTTCAAAACAAAAATAAGACAGCATTAATTTTGTGTATGAATCTGAAAGCAGCCAGAATTAATGGGGACCTCTTGCCTTTGCTCCACTGAGCATATGCTGAGTGGGTTCAAGGAGTGGGCCCGGGAGTCACCAGAGTTCCCTCCTCTCAGATCTGGAAGTTGATGGTGGCTGTCTGCAGAATCCGCAGACATTTAGGCGGCCTGCTCGCGCCACGTAGTCTTCCCCCACAATATAGTGACTGGCTTCCAGAAGCAAATGTCTGGAAAAATAGCAGACAAGCACTGTGTATCATTTCATGACCTCACTCCAGAAGTCATCCAGTATAACTTCCCTTCACCCAATTTGCTAACGCCAGCTGGCATTCAAGGGGAGGGAAGGAAGAGTCCACTTCTTACTGATAAAAGTCTCAAGATTTGTCGATCTGCTTTCAAACCTCAAGAACACATTGTCAATTAAAACAACAGATTAAAACGACAGATTTCTCTTTTGGAGGGAAGGAGGCGGTAATTTTTTGAGGGATGCAGCATCCATTTCTTTAGACTCTAGTTACAATAAGACCCTCCCCCCTTTGTTGAAATACTCATGGGACATATTTCTTTTAGCCGGGATCAGAACTGCTGATGGAGACAGGCATCCATCCATTGCGCTCCTTGTAATGAGCAGAGAGAAAGTGCTGGCTGGCGGCTGTTCTCAGCTCAGCGGCTCTCAAATGGAGTCTTTGAAGGAGTTTATGTTGCAGAACCACATCTCTCCTACTGAAGCAGTGAGGGAGAAGAGAGATTCCCTGAGATGCTCAGGCTTTTCCTCTCCTTGTTATTTTGAACGCTACCACTATAAGCAGCGTTGTTTGTATGGCGAGCAAACAGGCAGGCCTTTGGACTTTGAAATAAGGACTAACTAGGATCTCACTTAGCAGCAGTGTGGTAAACAGCATAGAACAGTTGTCTTCCAGCTTGCACGAATCTGAGCAAGTTTCTGTTGAAACATTACAGGCTCTAGGAAGAGATGGAGTAATCTCTAATATGCCAAGCTCGCCGAGGTGTTTACTGAATGATAGATGATGTTGAGTACTTTAGGGAGGTTATGTAGGACACAGGGCCAAAGGGCAGAAGACTTGCCTTGGAGAATAGTAGCTTTCTAGTCCCATTGGATGTGACAAAGGAAAGGAGGAGAAAAGCCATCAGATTTAACAGAGATCGATGGAAAACTAAGAATGTCCTAAGTCTCTTGCTATTTTATGTAATTTTTCTCTAAGCGAAGGAAGTTTAGGTATGGTAGGGCATTAAAGAGGAGATGATTTTAAGTGTTTTCCATGGGAAAATAAGAGCTAACCAGTCCAAGAATCCGTGGAAAGGTCGCTAAAACAACCACAAAGGCCAGGAAGCTTGACTGTCACCAGAGTACATGGTGCTGATCTGCCATGTTGTTCTGAGGTGCTCAGAGACTTCATTGCAAAATCTAAGAGGGTAGAGCCTGGGCACTAAACTTCTCCCTGTTGTACGGTGCAAGGGCAGAGGAGCCAGCCTATGAGGAGTGTGCAGAAGAATGATTCAAGTGAGTAGCTGGAAGGAAGTGAAGACTTCTGAGGAGGAGGTGGGTAAGTCAAAGAACATCTCTGGGCAGTTGAAATGCGTGGGTAGTGGTGCTAGTGGGGGTAAAGGAAATGTAGGGGAGCATGCCATAAAGACTCTTAGTCAGAGGAGAAGATGCAAGCATGGTGGTGAACAATTCACAATGCCCTGGGGGTGAGTGTCAGAACAGAAATGAAGGTGGAAGTCCCCACAGGTGAGAAAGTCAAGGGGCCTGGAAGTCTCAGTGTTGGTCATCCAAATGGACAACAGAGGCCTGTAGGGTTTAGGACAAATTGGTTCAGAGTGCCAAAGGTCTGGTAAATAAAAGTGAAGACCAAGAAATCAGTAGCTAAGTGCTAGGATGTACAGGAGAGCATCAACGTCCCAAGACGTTTGTTTGCTTGGTTTGGTTTTGCATTTTATAAACATCAGACAAGTCATAACCTTGGCAGAAAGACAACTCCATGCTCACCCATCTTCCTGGACCTGAATTATCTAAAATGCAGGGATACCAAGTCTTTCTTCTCTTTCTAGAGAAAGCTACAAGAGACAAACAGTCTTGGAGAAACGGCAGGCTTCATCTAAGGCAAGAACTTCAGGAGCATTTGGAAAAGAAAACAGAGAGAGAGAGAGAGATTCATTCATTTAAAGTCACCTTGGTGTACAAGCTCTAAGGATGATAAGTTCCTGACACTAAGACACATTTGTGAATAGGATGTAATAAAGGAAGTTATATTGTGTTGCTCAGAACACATAAAAAATACATACACAATATCATTTTGGAGAGTAATATGACATATGAAGAAACAAACAAGGCTATTAAATACAGATAGAAGACCGTGTTCAGGAAGTGAAACTTTTTCTTGTTACAAATTATGTTCTCCAAAGGGAAGGGAGGGTGTCCTGGGAATTGTGTAAATAGTAAGCCCAGATAGATCGTACTGGATTAATGTTGGCTAGAGTAAATAGCTCTGCTGGGTAGCAGATGGAGGAAAACACATTAAAGTTTACTAATCGTTGCCGTGGGACCGATGGCTTTGCAGAGTCATTACCAGGGTTCTCAGAACTCTTCCTCCACTGTGGCCCCCTGAGAGAAGCTGTGGTCAGCTGTGTCTGCCCTACTTGCTGAGCCTGAAGACCAATGTCAGACGGTTGCAATACCTGGCCACAGGCCCCATAGGTCACAGAAATGCTGGAGACCAGAGCAGACATCCACTGTGTGGGAGTGGGAGGCAGCATGCAAGGCTGTCTGCACGCTGTGCAGGAGGCAATGGGGCTCTTGGGAGTTAAGCAAAAGGAAGTGGCTAGTCCTTCAGACATGACACCCAGTGAAGCTTGGAAGAGACCTTTTTAGGGCAAAAGAAAAGGAAGTTTTGCTTCACCAGGCACTAAGCGACATAAGAAACTTTCTTAATAGGTCTCTACACAAGGGCAAAGGAAGATCTGAAACATGCCTGGCACGTAGCCCCAGCCCTGACTGGTGGTGAGAAGTAGGAACATTCGAGATGTTCCTGCTCTAGGAGGGCCTGGCACAGTGGTCCCAGACCCTGTAGTTTCCCTGGTGCTTTGATTGGCCAGAATGTTGAAACTGTCACCTGGGCTTCGAGGCTTACTCCCTTGTCTGATTTGCCTCTATCATAAAACCCAAAGCCTGTCCTTCCTAAGGGACTCTGATTCCCTGCCTTCCCTTCAGATCATGAAAAATATTGATTTCTCTAGCTTATGCTCCTCCCTTTAAAATAAATAACTAAATGAACCCATTATTGATTCATTCATTTCTGCCTGTTGAGCACTTATATTCAAGATACTATTGTAATATATAATATATATATTATATCTATGTAGTATGTATATGTTTTATATATATATATATATTACAATAGTATACAAATTTTAATATACAAAAGTGTAACTCTAAGCTGCCAGGAAGTACAGACACTTTGAGTGACATTGTCAAATAATGTGAATGTTGGTGTACCCTTCATTCCACACTCTCTCTCTTCTGCTTCAAAACTGCAAATATGTCGTGTAGATCTTCGTCACTAGGGCAATGTCTTCTAGCATCAGGGCCGTGTGTACAGCTGCTAACTGAACATCTCCATTAGGTGCCTCTCACCTGCATCTCAAACACTGCACAGCTGAAAGTGAATTCCCCTTCCTCCCACTTCCTTCAGGACCATCCTGCCCCTCTCCCGTGCATCTTCTTTCTCAGAGGTGCTTACTGTTTTTTCTAATACCCCAGGTATCTAGGCAGCAAAATAAGAATATCCCTGGTCCCATCTATCCCTCCACATTCAATACTACCTCTTGCCTCAAATAGTTACTGAGTCCTATCAAATCTACCACCATAATACTTCTAACAGATTCTCCATCCTAGTAGCCAGCATCATTATCTAGAATTTGTCTCCTGGTCTGTGGGTCATTGATGCAAGTTCCCACCCAGTTCCTTAGCAAAGTCTGGCCTTGTTTCAACCTTGGTCCACACTGCCTCCACCTGGACGAGTCAATGCCTTTTCTTAGTGGCTCAGCATATATACTTAGTGCTGACAGGTCCCTTGGGCCATTTCTCAGTGGTCCCCCATCTCTCGGTTGTCCCCCATCTCCCAGCACTTACACTGTGTTTAAGAACAGCCATCATAAAATACTAGCAGGTCCCCCGGGGCCCCAGGCTCTCTCACAAGCTCCATCCCACACTTGCTGCCCCTTGGCTGCAGGAAATCCTTTCTCCTCTGTGTGCAGAATAATCATGCTCAGATTTCTGAGCTCCATCAAGGCAGCAAACCCATTGGAACACCTCTACACCTTGACAGCCAGCTTATATGGCCCATTCTCTATACAGCTGTAGGTCATGGCCCACTCCCGGCAGCAAAGTTGCCAAACTAGACTCATTTGGGACCTTTCCAGTAATCTGTCATCAATTTAAGGGTAAAACTTGTGCCCTATGTGTTATGGTAGCCCCGGTGGGCTATTTTTCAGTAGATATTTAATATAAGTGTGATAAATGACTAAATAAAATAGAAGAAAGAAGGAAAGAAGAGAGAGGCAGGCAGGGGGAGAGAGGGAAAGAGGGAGAGAGGCTTAAAAAGGAGGGATATGCATACACTATGTATGGAGGTGAAGAAAAGCAACAATAGGGGGTAAACGTGTCAAGGAAGAAGTGATAAGTTTTGAATCAAATGTTTTGGGAAAGGAGGTGTTATCCAGACACAGCAAGGGAGTTTTTAGACAGAGGCAAGAAAACCCGCTGAATTATAGAAATAAGAAAAATGATTAAATGATTTATTTGCCAGGATTCCACGTCAGGTAATAAAGTACTCTGGATGTCTGAAAAGGAAATGTTTCCGTGTGAGTAGCTCAGTCCTTGGAGAGCCTGCTGGAGAGAACAGTTCCCAGAGGAGTCCTCCAGCCTGGTTGACTGTCATCTACCACTTGAGCAACAGGAAGATGCCATTACCTGTCAGGTTCCGACTGCCTGCCACTGGAGCCTGGTTGGGTCCAGAAAGACACTGCTCTAGCCAGCCTCAGAAATCAGAAAGCTGCCTCTAGAAGCATGCCATAGTAATTAAAATCTCCATTAAGAAAATGAACAACCCTCCACAGATAGTGCATCCAAAAGATGCACTGGGAGCCTTGTAGATGTTTCTTTCTTCTTAGTGAAATTGGAATCGCAGTTGGAACTCTAGCTGCAAGGGACTCTGAGAGAAATGCAGCTGTGTGGTCTGGATGTGACTTTTCTCCCAAAGGCTTGCACGCTGGAAGTCTGGGCCCCGTGAGAAGGTATTGAAGTAATGGAGCCTTGGGAGGTACATTGTAGGGCCTCCCCTCTCAGGAATGCATTAAATGCTGTCTGGCTGGAATCGGTTTATCTCTTGGGACTGGATTCATTGGCATGAGGATGGGTTGTCATTAGTGAGCCTGACACCACCCCGGGCTGCCCCCCAAGCTTGTTCTCATGATGCTAACTCCATCTGCTGTGAGTCCCTCACTGGAGAGAAGCAGAAGCCAGGGCCACACTCTGGCTGCACCCCCAGAACTATAAGCAATATCAATTTATGTTCTTTATAAAGTATCCAGACTTAAATATTTTTATAGCAAACAAAACACACAAGGACAATGGTTGATTTCCAGGCACTCTAGGGACTAACTAAAAAGCTGCTAAAAGATATTGGGAGGCAGAAAGTTACCAGGTTTTTTTTTTTTGCTTGCTTGTTTGTTTGTTTGTTTATTTGTTTTTAGTGTTTTTCCACATTTGCTGTGGTGTAAAAAGAAGAAACAACTTGTAGGTGAAAGTCGAGAGCCCAGGGTGGTCTTCAGGGTCATTTCTCCCTTTGCCCAATTGGGAAAGGTTTGCTAAACATAGTTATACTCACAGAGGAAAATTAAGCCAATGTTTTTTGCATCCCTCTCCAAGAAAGCCTGTGTACTTTTTTCTTGGTTTATACTTTGCAGCGGAGCATCCAGCTCAGCCTCAGGGTATCTGGGTATAGCGTTCATGTGACTTCTGATTCACAAAGACAGACTGCTATTCCCGGTGTGGGGAAGCAGAAGTTTTGCCCCTCCATCAGTCATTCTCCTCTGGTGATTTGAATAGAAGTGGCCCCCATAGGCTCATATATTTGAATGTTTAGTAACTAGGGAATGTCACTGTTTGAAAAGGATTAGCTGGACTAGGAGGTGTGGCTGTGTTGGAGGAAGTATGTCACTGGGAGTGGGCTTTGAGGTTTCAACCAGCACTATGTCTGACTGCGTGCCAACACGCTCCTGGCCCTGATATTGTGTAGTGGCATTTCCATTGTATTTTAATAAACTGGTCAGCCTTACAGCCAAGCAGTAGTAACACACATCTTTAATCCCAGTAGCCACACTAGTTGCCACAAAAAACCAGGCAGTGCATGCCTTTAATCCCAGTGGTGCACACTTTTAATCCTAAAACTATAGTAGATTATAAAATGGGAGAAGATAGCTCTCAGACAGACACAGTCTTATTCTAAGATTCCTAGAGGCAGGATCGCCATTTTCAGATTGAGGCCGAGGTAAGAGCCCGTGGCTGGCTGCTTTGCTTTTCCTGGTCTTCAGGTTGAACCCCAGTTTCAATCTCTGAGTTTTTATTAATTGTGCTTCAATAATGAGCTAATCCTCTATAACTGTAAGCAAGCCCACACTGAAATCCTTTCTTTTAGAAGAGTTGCCTTGATTATGGTGTCTCTTCACAGCGATATGTTCAATTTCAAACCAGAAACAAATGGCTGAGGTGCCTATTTAACATATCTAAGCTGGACCTGGCTGCCAGGTTCTCCCAGCATCCCTCAGTCCCTACCTGTTACAGGATGTGGCTCACATACCCAGCTCTCTACCCCGAACTCTCCAGCCCAGGGCCTGGTCTGCCCTTCCCCCAGAGGCTCTTCCCTATAGAATCCAGACATTGTGGTTACCCTTCCCTTTTTTGGATCTTTGGCCTCCTGGCTGCTGCACCTGTTTCCTTCTCTCTTCCTTTCCCCCTCTCCTTCTCCCACATGACCCAGCTCAGCCTGGCCCTGTCCACTCTGGACTCCCCCAGATGCCCCTGCGCTGACTATGCTCTCCCACAGATCTACAATAAGCTGTCTCCTCCACCATAGCTAGGGGCAGTCATGCCCTCCTTTCCTTTTTATTTTTTATTCATAATAGAATAGTAACTAATACACTGGTCAAGCACTTCCACATCCTGGATCTCATTTGGTAAAATCACCTAAATAAAAATCCATATACCAGCCACTACATGTCACCACGGAAAGCTTAAAAGCTTTCTGAGTCTCTGTGCCACCCCATCAGCTTCGAAGTCCTTAATAGTAGCACACAATTATCCTATCTTGGCTCATGCGTCCAAATTCTGTCTACCATTCAGAGAGGAGGGAAAATTTGGTTCTTTCAGGACAAGACACGTAATACAGAACTGTAATCCAGTCCCAGAAGACAACAGTATTCTCCGGTCCCAGAATACAACCATATTCTAGCCGGACAGATGAGTACCCCACCTTGCATCCCTCCAAGACTCGGCCAATGAGAGATTTGTCTTCTTCTTAATGAGAAGCGTGCACAGTTAATGGATCATAAGTGAAAAAGCCACTACACCAGGAAAGCACCCTTCATTGTGCATGTTTTTACCATTTTGCCTCCTCCCGAGCACCAGTAACTGTGAAATCATAACTTTAAGATGCTAATTAAACATTTTTCTGTTGAATATTCACATAAACACACAGCTATACTACTAAAACATATCAGCGTTGTGACGGGGAATTGTCACGAGACAGGTTTAGAACTACCACAAACATACATGTCTAGGTGTGTTTATGTGAGTATCCAGACAGGTTGACATACATCTCTAGGTGTGTTTATG
>NC_022011.1:53120903-53158712 GCF_000317375.1 Microtus ochrogaster | reverse complement strand
GGAGAACCATGGCGACTCCCTGACTCAACTTCTTTCTCCCAGCATCCTGTTCTGTTTTCTCCGCCTACCTAAGGGTTGGCCTATGAAATGGGCCTAGGCAGTCTCTTTATTAATAAGAAATCACTCCCACATCACGAATGAAATCAGGGCATCTGGTGGGCTGGAGTCTGGAGCAAGTGTAAAGGAAAGAACGAGCTAAGCTCCGCACCAGCATGCATCTCTCTCTACTCTGTGACTATGATGCCATGTGAGCAGCTGTCCCACACATTTGTCCCCGTGCCTTCCCTGTCATAGCGAACTATCTCCTTGAACTACAAGCAAAAACAAGCGCTTTCCTCCTTCCTTCCAAGTTGTTTCTTGTCTGGTTTTATTGTGACAGCAGTGAGGAACGTAGCTAACACAAGCATTCGGAGGTCTAAAGTCACCTCCGATGACACCAAAGACAGCCATGCTGCCCTTTGGGATTACCAGTGCACACATGGTGTACTGATAACGTTGGTACGGCAAACCAGTCACTGTTAGCAGTCCATGTATATCTCTCTATTGGACAAGCAATAGAAGTATACTTAAATGCATTTAAACAAGAATGCATTGACCTTTTTTTAAAAGAATTTTTTTAATTATCTGATAATTTCCATAAATTGTTTGGGAAGGCTGAAGAGTTGGCTTAGAAATGGTCAGAGGTCTTAGAGGAGAGTTTTAGGTCCTGAAAGAAAATCCAGAGAGCAGAGAGAGAAATCACTCACAGAGGAGCATTGCTCTCTGACATCCTGTTCTTCCTTAACAGCCAGAAAATGAGACTGCGTGGAAGGCAGATACATTGGTATGCATCCCCCAAGGGTCCTCCCAGGGAGGCTGGAGCGGATAAGATGCACAGACTATAGGAGGGGCTGGAATGATGCAGCGTCACCAAGTGGACTCGCTAAGGCAGGTGGGTGCGCTAGAAGCCAGTGTGGAGGCAGCAAAGGAAGTGACCCTTTTCTGGTCACAACAGGGACCATGCTTCATACCCCCACACCAAAAGATGAAGTAACAAAACAAAAGCACAATGAATCTATTTGATCAAAATTAAAGATCAAAAATTCAGAGTAAACTGATCAATTTTTTTAAATTAGTTTAATCGTAGGTTTCCATACGTTTTTTTCATATATCCTTAGTTTTGGTTAACCCCCCTCCAAATATCACCTGCCCTACCTTCCCATCTCCATCTAAACTTTCTACCTCCAACATCCTCTCCCCGTACTTCCTTATAGCATGTGTCCTGCCCTCCCCCATCTCGCTGGCCCCCTCATGGGTTCTTTTATAACTTTCTTGGCTCTATATACACACACCCAAACTTAAACACTCAACTCTACAACTACACGAAGCTGATATAGGCCCAAGGGTGAAGAGGTGTCGACGTTTGTTGTGATTGGCTAATCGTCCTTGTCAACTTAACGACAACCGGAATCAGCTAAGCCTCAAACAACTGGACACACCTGTGAGGGATTCTTCTTAACTGGATCATTTGAGGTAGGAAGACCTACCCTAAATCTGGATGATTTGAGGTCGGGGGGGGGCACATCTTCTTGTGGCAGCCCACAAAAAAAGACACCAAAGAAGGAAGTCTTTTCTCTTTGCCCTCTCCCTCCACATCTAGTCTTGTGAAGGCAAAAAAGTATAGGATCCTTGGCCTTTCTGTCGGGAGGTGGTCATTATTGAATTACTCAGCCTACAAGCCATTCTAATAAATCTTCCATATATATTCATTGTCTCTGTTCTGTTCCTTAGAGAACACTAATATATTGGTCTTTCTGAACCTAAGTAACCTTAGTCTAGTGTTTTCCAATTCTACTCATTTATCTGGACTTTTTCTTTACATCTGTGTGTATATGTACTGATTTCCACCATCCATTCACATCTAGGCTGATTCTACTTCCTGGCTGTAGTGAACAGAACAGCAGTGAACAGAGATAAACAAGGATCTCTATAGCAGGACATGGAGTCCTCTGGGGCATACCCTCAGGTGTGGTATAGCTGTGTCATATGGAAGCTCTCTAAGGAATATCTACGCTGATTTCCATAGTAACTGCACTAGTTTACACTCATCGACGATGATAAGGTCAGCAGGAAGTATGAACAGCTGGAAAGAAAGCGTGGTCAGGCGAAGTGTATGATCTGATGATGCTACACTAAGCAGGAAACCAGTTGTCTCGAGATTCTACTTGGCCTCTGTGCAGAATTCCTCCCTCCCAAGATGAGGCAGAACCTCTCCCAGAATGGGGAGGGAATCTTGTGTCCTAGAGTCACAAGATGTGTCTAAGAGACAAGGTGTGTCAGAACATTTCCTTGTGGTCACCGTTAAGATGGAAAGCTAAAGAAGAGGGGATTATACTTTAAGTTTTACGGCTTGTTTGGGAGGAAATGGGTTCTCATTTCTATGACTGTCTCATCTTGAGAAAAATAAATTCTAGTTGTTTGGGCTTGCCTTATGGGAGAAGAAAGCTGAGCAAGAGACAGAAGGACAATAGAATCCCAGAACAAAACTGCACCTTGAGTTACTGCTTTCTGAGCACCCCATTTACAGGAGAAGGCAAATGAATGGATTTTCTCTGAGAGTCTAAGGGGAGCATATTCTCAGTGACACCTTGATTTTAGCTCTCTGTCATCTATGTGACTTCTACGGAACCACAAAGGGGCAGATTGTTCAAGACGTGACTTCTACAGTAATGCATTAACAGCAACAATGAGGACAAGAAGTGGGTGCTCTGTGCACAGAAATAGAGCAGCAAGAATGGGCTCGTCTGGGGAGGCCAGCAGCTGGGTGGAGACTTTTCTGCACTCTGGGTGTCACATGCCCAGCAGCTGGGACTCTTGAGGACAGTGTGAAACAAACACCAATACGTTAAGAGGAAAAGAGGTAAACGTTATTAATTTTGGTAACCACTTTCAAGGCTCGCAGTTCTTTACCAAGCTGTCTTATTTGACTCTCATGACATCCAGGATGGGGACTTATTTTATTGGACTCTGCCAGGTCAGTGGCCTGGGTAGGGAGGAAGGGTTAAGAAATTGGATCATAAAACCACAGCCCGTCACAGCAGATAGGATCGAGACCCCCTGATCCCGCCTGGTTGCAGACTGAGCGACTTTCATCACTACGTGATGTTCCACCACACCTATTGCACATTCAGGGAGGAAGTGAAGAGAATCCTGGCACATGACCCAGATCTTCTCAGCTGCACAGGAGACAGAAGAAACGTCATCACAACAGGTATTGGAGGTGATACTTTCAGGGGCCGGTAGAGACGCTAAAGCAACACTAGTGGGGGAAAGGAGATGGATCTCCTTCAACTGGAGGAAATGCTTCACAGAAGGAAAGTTTCCCCATGTTGTTAGGTCACCAGCTCCAAGACCAGCAGTGTTTTGTTTCAAATGATGTCACTAATGACTCATTGTCAGGCCAAAGAAGGGAGGGGTGGGCTGGGCCAATAGGGGATCTGACTCCCTCACTCCTGCCTCAGTTGAGGAAAGTGACATGTCGAGCAATTTCTCTAATGTCTGGGGTCTCCAAAGAGATGGGAGAGGAATAGCTAATGTCCAGACTCAGGTGTTGGACTCTAGCTGGTTTACAGGTTTGAGGTCCTCTGGGTCTTCTCCTTTCCCTATTCTTTGGGGCAAGACTGAACTGATGGCTGGAAAACTTGGTCTTAATCTTCCCCAGTGGCTCCCATACCTGGATGCCTGCACAGCTCTTGCTGGGTTCTTAACACTGGCCAATAGCCTTTGGAAAGATGTTCTTTCTGACTTCTGTGGACTGGCAAAGAAACAGAAGTCCAGAGAGACTTAATCACGTGTTTGGGGTTAAGTGGAACAGATAAATTTTGAAACTAAGGTCACCTAACTCCTAAATCTCTACTTGATTCATCTTTATCATGGTTCTGATTTTTAGAGGCTCTCAATCTCAAGCAGATAGGTTCATAGGAAGATATAGCAAAACTTAAAAGCAAAAGGGACATGGGAACCCTAATAGGAGGCTCCAAGATCAATAAAGGAAAACAAGTGCATAGGATTCTCAGGGAAGGTGGCCTCAGAGCTGAGCTGAGGTGTGTGTCTGACCATCCAGGTATTCCTGGCAGAAGGACATAGACAATGGTGGGCCATGTGGACGCATTTGTGAAGCATGAGTAGGCAGAAGACGATGACGACAGTCAAGGGCTTATGACGTCAGGGGCTGCTGTTGACACAGATGGGGATTGCAGAGTCCATGGAAAGAAAACCCTCACGCTTCTCCGAGTCTTGGAGTCACGCTGAAAATACACAGTTTCTCATCCACATTTGAGAGGCGGGGCTAATTTGTCATCATGCTTCGTGATCATGTTGCTCATTAACTTCACGTCAGGGTAGCTCTGTTGATGATGAGTGTTTTCCTGGGAATGTAAACTCTTGGAACATAGTCAAGACCTCACAGTGTGTCACCCGTGCAATACGGTCATCCTTTCAACGAGGCATCACCCTGTGCTCAGAAATAAGGGAAAACCTGCACACTGTTTCCACAGCCTCCAAGAACTGCGCACCTCGGAACTCTTCCCTTTTTAAAACCCCTGTTGGGTGATGTAATGAGTTGTTTCGTACTTACCCCTCGCTTTTCATAACTGAACATTTCAAATAGCTGCATACTTTTCCAAAAAAAACACAGCTTGCTGATTAACCATCCTTATTTTGTACATTGAGTTTTTCTCTCGTGTTTTGCTATCTTCATCTGTGCTGAGCCAATCATGCGTGCTTTACCATTTGGATTATTTTCTGTGTCAGTGTTCCTGAACATGGAATTGACATATCCATGTTCCTTCCTTTTGGAATGTTTACGATGCATTGCTATTTTAGCCAGTCTTTTATTATTAAAATAAGATGCACAGTTCAGGTAAAATGGAGCAATGCTTTGAAGAGTGTTGCTACATGTCATAAATCATCATTTGAGGAAGTTAGAACAGTGATAGACTACAGCTGGCATAGATTTTACTGAAAAAAGAACACTTTTTCTAATTTTTGCTGATTTACTAGATATGAGGGTTTTGGTATTGCTCTCCTGTTTATGTCAGAATTCAGCATTTCCTATATTTCTATTTTTATCTGAATTCTACTTTTGGTACACTTTCTTTGTTCACTGACTGAAATTTCAGGGTTTTTTTTTCTTTCCAATTTGTGATTTCAAATTATATGTAATGAAGACAGACGCTAAAAAGAAACCCCACACTACCTCAGAATTGAGTATAATAAAGGGTTATTTATTTAGGGGTACACTCACAGAGTACAGTCCTCTGAATGGGAAGCAGCAACCTAATCCACAGCTGAAAGAGAGCGAACACGCTTTACAACGGCATTTATAGTATAAGAGGTCATGCCCAAGTGGGCGGGTAACTTAAAGGCTATGTAAAATATATGCCATTGTTCTTTCTTCAAATCCACATAGAAGGAAAGTGGACTGGAAATAGGAGCAGTAAGGACTGATGAAGAAAGATACAAATGATTCATTTATTTTCCTGAAGCTCCCAGAGAGTAGGGACTTTTAAACACTTCTGAGATTACACACACTTTTGGAATATGGGTTCTTATCCTCAAAATGAGCCAGACATATGAGGCCCTGGGTTCCTGAAATGTCTCTGCAAAACAGATCAGGCTCAGAATCATTGCTGCACTTTGGGGTGTGTTTGTGTCTTAGCCATTGTTCTGTTGAGAGATGGCTCAAGGCTTAAGAGCATTTGGTGTTCTTCCAGAGATCCTAAGATTGGTTCCCAGCCTTGCAACCATCTGTAACTTCATCTCCCAGGATTTGATGCCTCTAGCCTCAGGACTCCTCAACTCACATACACATAGCCACACGCAGGCACACATACATATACATAATCTTAAAATATAATAAGAGCAAGTCTTTAAAAACAAGGCAAAGACATTTGATGTTGACCTCTACCTCAATACATGAATACATGTGCACACACCTATTAACATATATATATATGTGTGTGTGTATACACACATATATATATACACACACACACACACACATAATGGTTCATATTATTACCCTCTATGCTTTTGTGTGTGAGAAAATTTCCATTGCTAAAAGATTTCCTTAGGGGCTGGGGGGATGTGGCCAGTATAGCCATGAGCAACACATGGACCTGGAAAGGAGCATTAATGGCAGACACTGGCTAGGTTCACTTCAGGAGCAAACAATTTTTCTTTTTCCCCTGGTGCTTATATCGTTTAGCTAGCTACTTGAGCAAACAATATCTTTGATCCCATTGTAGTGAGGAGTGGCGGGCTGCGTTTCCACCCAGCTCCCGCACTGCTAGTTTATGCTCCTAAATAATTACACGGAAACTGTATTCTTTTAAACACTGCCTGGCCCATTAGTTCCAACCTTTTATTGGCTAATTCTCATGTCTCGATTAACCCATTTTTAATAATCTGTGTAATACCACGAGGTGGCTTACCAGGAAAGATCTTATCCTGTGTCTTTCTGGAGTGGGAGAATCATGGCGACTGCCTGACTTGGCTTTCTTTTTCCCAGAATTCTGTTCGGTCTACTCTGCCTACCTAATTTTCTGTCCTATTAAAGGGCCAAGGCAGTCTATTCAACCAATGAAATTAACACAAAACAGAAGACTCTCCCCCATCACCCCATAATCTGAATTTCTTCTTCCACACCTCGCTGCCCTTGTAATCTGATTTTGCCCTGGAGGACATTCCTCCTAGGTGTTATCTTTGCTGGCAGTTTCTCACAGTCATACATACACACACATCTGAACCTCAGCATCAGGGGAGATGGCCCAGTGGTCACCTGTGCTTGCTGTGCAAGCCTGAAGACCCAGGTTCAAATCATCACTATCCATGTTAAAAGCTGGCATGACTGTGATCACCTGTAACTTGAGTGTTGCAGGAGTGGAGACAGGAGGATCTCGGGGACTTGCTGGATGAGAACCTAGCAGGACACTCTCATCCTCCTTTTTGGTCTCAGCATTTACACACACACACACACACACACACACACACACACACACACACACACACAAAGAATAAATGTAAAATGTTTTTTTTTAAAGAGAAAAGTTGAGTCAGGAATGGTGGCATACTCCCAGCAACTGGGAAGTAGAGACAGGCTGATCTCTGAGAATTCAAGGCTAGTCTGGTCTACATAGAGAGTTCTGGGACAGCTAAGACTCCATAGAGAGACCTTGTCTCAAAAAAACAAAAATAAAATAAAAAGATAAGAATAAAAATGAGAATATAAATTTCTTGAGATAATTGAACTATACCTTTAAATTATTTGTGCACTTTTTAAAATTTTTTTCCACTCATTTATTTAATGTGTGTTTACCCTGCATGGATGTTGGGTCATCACACTTTTATGACAAGCAGTTTACCGCCCAAGCCATCCTCCCAATGAGCAGTATAGTGAACTTCCATGTGTCCAAAACTGTCAAACACACTCTCAGCATAAAGCTGTTCTGGCTCTATTTTTCCTTGTGTAGCTTTGTTATTGTGTTATTTTGAAACTGATGCTAGGCATTTTATTGTTCTGTCCATAAATACTTCAAAAAATATCTCTAAAATATGATTTCTTAAAAACATAACCAAAATACTATATTTAACTTTTAAATTAATAAAATATCTTTAACTACTTGACCAGCATTTACTTTTTCCAATGGTCTGGTGGGTCTTTGTTCAGTTGCTCCATTTAGCGCAGGAGCCCAATCAGAACACAGAATTATTCTATCTTCTAAAGTTTAATCTATGGTTTCAATCTTTTTTATTTTTTCTTCAATTTATATATTAAGGAAACAAGTTTGGGGAAAGTATCTTTACTGTATTAACTACGTTAACCAAAATGTTTACTTAAACATTTTTTACTTACTTGTCTTAACAAAGACCTCCATTATTACATAAGAAGGTTGATGTTAATAGTAATTTAATGTGACATTTCTTTTGTGCCTTCTTTCATTTTCCTGTTCTTTCTTTGGTGTGCTCACAGTGAAACAATTG
Organism: Microtus ochrogaster; assembly: GCF_000317375.1. Lineage (NCBI taxonomy): Eukaryota > Metazoa > Chordata > Mammalia > Rodentia > Cricetidae > Microtus > Microtus ochrogaster. Next base: position 53,150,690 of record NC_022011.1, on the reverse strand, counting down.
AAGCAGAACTGGGATCTTATTAGTAACAGGAAGAAAGTGGGCCGGAGAGATGGCTCAGAGGTTAAGAGCACTGACTGCTCTTCCAGAGAACCAGGGTTCAATTCCCAGCACCCATATGGCAACTCACACCTGTCTGTAACTTCAGTTACAGGAAATCCAGAATTCATAGTAAAACACCAATGCACATAAAATTTAGAGAAGAGGAGAGAGGAGGAGAGGGGAGAGGAGGGGGGGAGAGGAGAGAAACAGGAGAAAAAGTACTCAGGAAAAGAATTAAAAGCACATCCAAAATCACAGGTGTGACCTCAAAAGAAGAGCCGTGGTTTATTGTGAGACATTTTTTAACGCACTTTTAAACATGAGGGTTCAGAGAAAGCTACTCTTGGAAGGAGTTAGACACAATGAGACATCGTGTGTGTGAGAGCTTCAGACACACTGTCTTAGCAGTAAACCTAAACCATTTGGGAGATTGCAATGCTCATCTCAAAGGGTTGCTAAAAAGCCCTCTCTCTCTCTCTCTCTCTCTCTCTCTCTCTCTCTCTCGCTCACTCTCTCTTCCCATAGGTGCTTTGGGTGAGATTTTAATCCCATAAAACAAAGCCAGGTGTCACCAGGGTTACAGGGGTAACACACGTCCATTCCCCGCAAATGGAATTTCTGCTGAGAATCCCAGCAAACTGCAGGTTTTCCGCTGGGACCAGTAAAAAAGGCCTTAAGCAGTTGTTAATAGCGCTGGAATTCTTTTGTTTTTATTTTAATTATGAGTGTATGAGTAGGGGTGGGGTTGTACAGAGGTAAGTGCGGGTGCCTGGGAGGTCCATCAGATCCCTAGAAGTTGTAAACACTCCAATGTGGGTAGTGGGAACTCTCCTTCTGGAAAAGCCTAAGTGCCTTTTAACCACTGCGACCTCTGTCCTAGAATCCAGCTACTGAAAAGCCCAACAAGACTCTGCAGTGAGGGACTCCACCTCTTCCCGTGTCACCATAATTCCCCATCTTCCAACCTGCCTGACTCAGAACTTAAAATTCAAGCACGAGGTCACCTCTCACAAAGCCTATAGTTAACAGATTTGGGATTACCATGACTATGTTTGGAATATTTAAAGTCAAAAAGTAAGCATGATCAAGAGAGATAAGGATAATAACCTGAGCCAGGAGATGGTGATGCACACCTTTAATCCCAGCACTTGGTAGGCAGAGGCAGGTGGATCTCTGTGAGTTCGAGGTCAGCCTGGGCTACAGAGTGAGTTCCAGTATAGACAAGGCTATTCATGAAATCCCTGTCTCAAAAAAACAAAAGCCCTGAAGCATTTGAGAAAAAAAATAAACAAACTTTTTTATAAATAATATAATTGCTAAAAATGGCACTTAAAATAGAATGGTTTAAGCAGTAGGTATTAAACATGAAAAGAAAGCCTGCTGCATAAGCAGAATTTAAAAATTCACAGAATGAAGAATTAAAGAGCCTAGAACTGTACAAAACTTTCACAGAGAAGGATAAGCAAGAACAAATTTACTCACAGATAACTTAGACTGAATCTGTAGAACACCAAAGGTGAAGAGATTGCTTGGCAGAAAGGTATGCTGCCCAATGACTTCCCCACAGCAATGAAAGTCAGGAGACAGTTGAAGGCCATCTTCCACATGCTTCAAGAAAAATTAACTGTTATTAGCAGAACAATAGTAGAGAAACGATCCTTCAAGAAGCAATAAATAGATTTCCAGATAGACAGCACATGTGTTTTTCTCCCAAAGAAATACCCAAAGGATGTTTCTAAGAGGACCTGGTCTCCAAAGAGGAGCATACTAGTTCATAGTGCTCTATGACAAACTGCCATAGAATTGGCGGCTTAAAATAATACAAAATGGGCCGACATGGCTCACTGGCTCGCTGGGAAAAAGCTCCTGCCTCCAAAGCCTCAGTTCAATCCCTGGAACCCACAAGCTAGGAGAGAAGTCCTTCAGTCTGTCCTCTGACCTAAAGACACATACGCACACACACCACCCATACTCACCCACACACAATAAATAAATAAATGTTATTGAAAGTTTAAAAAATACTGTCTTACAGTTCTGAAAGACAGAAATTGAACACAAGCCTGACTAAGTTCTATCAACAGGGCTCTTGGCTATGTAAGAGAGCGTCTACCTTTTCTACCTTCCAGAGGAAAGTGCAGCTCTTAGTCTGTGGAAACTTCCTTCATCCTTAATATCAACAGCAGTTCTCTCCCATGTTTCTCCCCAATGTTTCTCTGACCCTTCTGCTCTTTTCTCCCACTGTGGATCATCATGATTACGTCAGGCACACCCAGGTAATCTCAGACAACTTTCCTACTTCAAAGTCATCTGAGTAAAAACTTAACTCTCCCCTTGCTGTGTAACATAACCTGGCATAAGCCCCCGGGATAGTATGTGGATATGCTGGAGGTGGGAGATGTGGTGGTTTGAACGAGAATGGCCCCATAGACTCAATATCAATAATTGGTAAATGGGACTTCAAGAAGCTTCTTTACAGCTTGTTTTAATGTCCAACATTCATAACCACAGGAGAAAAGCAAATCAAAGCTACAGAGATCCCTGGTCACTCCTGTCAGAATGGCTAAGATCACAGAAATAAATGACAGAAAATGCTGATAAGGATGGGGGAAAGGGGAACCCTTGTTCACTGATGATGGAAGCGGAAGATGATGCGGCTACTATGGAAATTAGTTTGGAGGTTCTTCAAAAAGCTAAAAATAGTTATACCACATGATCCAGCTACAATGCTCTTAATCATAGAACAGGACTCCATCAACTACCCTGGAGGCAACTACTCATCCCTGTTCATTGCTGCTCTGTTTATAATAGCCATGAAATGGAAGCAGCCTAGACGGCCACCAACTGATGATGGAACAGTGAACATGTAGTATATTTACATAGTGGGGTATTATTTACCTATTAAAAAATGGAACTATAAAATTTTCAGGTATATGGATGGAGCTGAAACAATCATTCAGGGAGATAACAGCCCAGGCCAGAAAAACAAATGCCACATGTTTGTTTCATTTATGGATGCTGGCTTTGAGTCTTCAGATATGTGTGTTTCATTTGGAATACCCATAGAGGTCAGGGAATTACTAAGAGCTATGGGGAAAGGCTTTATGGGGGAAAAGGGGATAGACCACTCTTGTATAAAGAGTCAAAAAGGGAATAACAGAACAGAAAGGGTTAAATTGGAGTGGGGTGAGGGTGGGGTAGAGGAGGGGGTGTGAGAAAGGATAAATAACACCAAAGACCTTTCAAGAAAGTTGTGCAGATATCTGCTGCGGTTGAAACATCCATAAAACATCATAACATATATATATTTGTAGATAGACATGGAGAGATAGATACAGAGAGTTAAAATGGACTTACCCTACGGCAGGGCAACAATGTCCCTACTAAGAAGCAGGGGTTAACAAATAAAAATACTGGTGTCAGGAACTGGTAACCTCTTCTGAAGTTGTTGATCAGTGAGGTGGCATAGACCCCAAACTTTACAGGCCATTGCCAAAGTTCTTGGTTACCCTTTAGAATTTGACAGTTGCTGAAGACACCACAGACTCGAGCTATAGAACATGGAGAAATCAAGCTGATACTGATCTCGAAAAAAATCCCGAACAATAAAAAAAAATAAAATAAAACTTATGGAGGTTTTCTGAAATCATTATCCCACATTTCAAGTTATACTACAGAGCTATAGTAATAAAAACAGTGTGGTACTAGCATGAACACACACACACACACTTTGGGTCATTGGAATAGGATTGAGGACCCATATATTTACATTCTACAAGCCACCTGATTTTTTTTTTATCAAAAAAGGTCAGAAATACACATTGAAGAAAAGACAGCCTCTTCAACAAATCATGCTGGTCAAACAGCTATTCGGTGAAAAATGAAGCTCTCTTCTCATCTCTCAGTCTGCACGAAACTCAACTCCAGACGAGTCCAGGATGTCCACATAGCAGTAGACACCTTGAATCTGACAAAATGAGAAATAGAAAAGGTGTGTGACCTAACTGACACAGGAAAGGGCTTTCTGAACAGGACCCTGGCAATAGAGGAACTAATATCTTTAGAAGTGTTCTCCCCATGGCCAAGGCTACCCAGATGTCTAGAATCCCCAAGACCATAATCACCAGGGATCCCCATTCCTGACAGTCTTTCTTTGTGCTGGGGCACTGGATTTCAGGCTTCTTGGGTGTTCTCGGCATCCTACACCAGAACATTGGTCTCTTCGGAGCTTTGTGTCATCAGCCTGAAAGAGAGTTCTAGGGGAGGCAAGGGGAGGCTGAGGGTACCATACCTGATTCCTCCCCAGGTACCTAGGGTTAGGTCAGCAGAGAACTCTGCAGTCTCGAATGCTGACCAAACTGTAATGGCTGTTAGGCAGCCTCAGTGTCTATTCCAGGCCTTGGCTTCCTGTTAATGTAAACTCATTCTCCAGTTCACACCTGTGACCATGTTAGCTAAGCCCTAATCTTTCTCCTATACCTTCGCAAAACTGGTCCTAGGAATCTTTGTGGTTATCAGAGCCCATAGATACCAAACCTCATATAAATTGACAAAGTTCCTTAAAACGTGTGTGCATATTCCTGTATACTTTAAATCCTCTCTATATTTATACTACTGAATGCAACATAAATATTATGTACATAGTTACTTTGTATTACCTAGGGAATAATGACAAAAAGTCACTATAGAAGCTGTGTGTGTGTGTGTGTGTGTGTGTGTGTGTGTGTGTGTGTGTGTGTGTGTGTGTGTAGGTGTTTGTGTGTGGGGGGGTGTGTGTCTGTGGTATGGGTCTATGTCTTGTATCGGAGTGAATAAATGCAGGCAAATATTAAAGAATATATACAATTTTAATGATTAAATAAAACTTACAGAACTGAAGTTCCCGAGCAGCACAGGAGGTATGAAAGAGAGAGCAGGCAGCCTCTGGGCACTCCATTTATCCATAAACAACCGCCCCAGGCAAACCCGCCCTAAAGGGGCTGGCTTAACCCTACAATGTCTGGTGTGTGTGTTCGTTTGTGTGAGTTCAGGCATCTACACAATGACACACATGTGGAGGTCACATGTCTGGGGTGATGGTCCTTGCCTTCCACTCCAGTTTTTGAGTAACATATCTTGTGTTTGCCACTGTGTATGCCAGGTCACAGTAGATGTGCTGGGATCGTGGATGTGCACTACCGTATCCAGTTTTATGTGTGTTCTGGGGATCCAGGCTCAGGCTCACGTGTTTGCACAGCACGTACTTTACTGACTGAGTCATCTCTCCAGCCCCCAGAGACAATTAAAAAACTATTTTTCTGACCCCTAGTTGATTGATCTGTCTCTGCAGATACAAAGGGCCAATCGCACTGAGCACTCACATGTATCACTTCAGGTCTCCCCACAACTCACCCCGACAATGAGGTGACAAGCGTCTGGCCTTCCTCTTACAGATGTTACCGAAGTCACCAAGATGCAGTTGACGAGGTTGAGATGCGCGCCCCTGAGCACCAGAGCCTGCCTTCCACGTGAGTCCTGTTGCCATCACAGATACGCAGGCTCCTCCACAGCCTTCAGGCTTCCCCCCACCAGCTCGGCTTCCGAGTTTTGCAAAGCTGCCGTTTGTGGAGTTTCCAGATTTGCAAAATTAGTTCCCGATTATTCACCAACACACGTTTCTCTGCAAAGGCTCCTATCTAGTTCTACTCAAGGCTAAGAGACTTGGGCTTTCTGGCTGGGTGAGCCCAAGCTAAGGAGAGCAGGAAGTAAGGGCCCCATGGGAAGTCCCTGTGGTTAGGAGTGCCCAGGCAGGGATCCTCTCTCACCTCTGGTTCGCGGTACCTCCCAGGCCAGTGGCAGACCTAACGGAGAGGCCCTGGGAATGAGTGCAGATCAATGTGCAGAGAAGGGGAAAAGAAAAGGCTCTGACCAGACCGCTCAATCAAGGGAGAGTGAGCTGTCCTGCCCCATCAAAGAGGCAGACTTGCAAGAGGAAGGATTACAAGCAGCATTATACATGCCTGCCCTCTCCTTCACCTTGGTATTAAAGCATTGCCTGGAGCAAGGCCTTGTTTAAGATCACACAATTTATAAAACATTTTATGGTCTGCATATCAGTTATCTTTCCAGCCAGTCAAGTCTAAGACACAGTTGGGAATGTCGGGTCTATTTTATTTCTATCAAAGTAAGAACGACATGGCCCGACTCTCTCAAAGAGTCACTGCCATCCTGGAGACCGGCCCCAAGGATCTCTTGCTGTTGTCCCCCACCTATCAGCAGGATGGTTATTAAGTACACGTGAGTTGTCTGCTCCCTGGTGGGAGGCCACAGAGGCATGAAGCCAGAACAGGTTGGTTCTGAATCGCACAGGAGGAACAGGGCTCAGAGGCTTGGGAAACGTCCAGAGAAAGTTGAGGGAATACATCTGGCCTGCTGGAGAGAGTCTTGGCAATGGTCCAGCCATGAGGTAGGTGCAGGCAGAGATGGAAAATGGGGTGAACACCCTAAGTGATGCTGCGACCACCCCTGGGGGTCTGCGCAGGGCTCAAACCATACAGGTCCCAGCCCAAGCCCTTTCCCTTGCTGTTCCCTGCGATTATAACATTCTTCCCCTTCCCCAGTTCAAATACCACCTTTCTCAGAGAGACCTTCCTGACCTCTTTTTCTAAGATATCTGTCTGGATCCCTCAAAGGCACCTCACACTCTTGATTTATCCTTCAGCCCTTAGCCCCATAAGAAATTAGCTTATTTTACTCCTCCCACCCCCTGTTAGAACACACGTGGCCTGATCTGGCTTGCTGCCAGCGTTTGTGAGACCACCTCACAGGCAGGAGGACTAAGTCAAGATGTATTTTGAATAAATGTATGCATACATGGTCCATTTGGGGGGTGAGACAAAGGTTCCACCACATAAATCCAGCTCATTCCCCACATGTGACCTCCAGTTCTACGTAGATAAGAACCAGTTTGGCTTCTGCTAGCCTGAGTCACCCCTCTGGAAGCTGGGCCTGGCTTGGCATCTGTCGTCAGCGACCCACCTCCTAAGGCTGACTGGCTCAGTGTGGGTATATGGGAGGGGCCAGCTCCCCCCTTATTCTGCTTAGGTGGCTGGGAAGGAGGGGTGGTTCCACCCTGGGAGGGTCAGTGACAGAGGTGCTGGCCGGGTGCTCCTTTATAGGCGCCACCTCTTCCTGGAGTGAGACGCTGGAAGACAGTGGAAGACCTCGAGTCCTGTCCTGATCCCCCATGGCTTCAGGTAAGCTTTTTGAAGTTGTTTTTGTCTGTGTGAAAAATAAGGGCAGGATTGTCTGCCACTAGTGTTGCCAGTGCTGGATGCCAAGGGCATGGAGCCCACGTCTATCTGGAAGACCTGGATAATGGAACGCCACGGCATCCCAGGAAACCACGCAGGTATGCTAGGGCCAAGGGGGCATGCCCATTATGAGACGAGTCACTAGAGGTGTTGACCATTCTCCACTGTTCATGGAAACAGGAAATGGACAAAACGTCTCTGTAAGGTGGAGGAAAGAAGTGTGTGCTGAGTGGCAGCTATTGATAGGAAGCACCCTTGGTCCACAGGCTGGAGAGGGAGGTGGACGGGTGGGATCTGCAGATAGTGAACGGATTGACACTAGACAACTCCAAGAGATGTTGGTCAGAGAAAAGGCAGGCTCAGCCATGCACTAGCGGTGGACTTCTCTTAAGGAAATGCCAGATATTATCTGGGGTGCTCTGATTAAATATACCGACAAAAACAAACAAAATATAGGTTGCTATCTCTCCTCAGAACATATTTGGTGCAGATAAATCTTAGGATCGTTGGTCTGAAGGTTCAGTCTCTAACTTCAGTTTAGCTCTTGCTGAACCAACCATTTATTGGGGGAGGTGGTGTCTCTCTACTCTTGATGTTAAGAAAAAGCTGGCAAGTCCTTGGAAGGACACGAACACTTCCATGGTGCTTGCTCCAAGCCGGGCACTCACTCTCAGGTGGCTTGTGTATTTAATGCCGATGAGGAAGGACCTTAGCATTCACATTTGCAGAAGAGGAAATAGATGGAGAAAGATGAAGTAATTTGCCCAAGGCCACACAGCCAGTATTAGGGGAGAAGCTAGTGTTGACTGTGGACAAGTCTATCTTTAAACCACTGCCCTGTGCCATGGGGACAGTGGGTGTCTTATCACTTATGCAACATGTGACAATGTTAGATGCTCTTGCATGTTCTCCAGATGTGGTAAAGTAGGATGCTGGGGTCATTTTCAGAACCAGACAGAATCTTATTTTGAGATAGTTTATTCCAAAATATTTAGAACTGGCAAACACATAGGGACTACACGCTCATGGGTATGAGTTGGGTTGAACTTGGAAATCAGTGCCAACAAGCCCAAAATGGGCACCACAGTCCCTGGAAGAAGGAATCAGAAATGCCCTCAACAGCCAAAGAGATGGCAGGTTCCAAACTGCGGTCAAACCGAGAGCTAGAAAAGAATTGAGAAGTTCCATGTGTGGTTTGATAGGGGAATGAGAGAATGATGACGTGGAGTCTCACTACTCACATCACAAGTGATGTTTCTAAAGAAAGAGGATAAAGAGGTGGAGGAAGCAATGGTGAAGGAAAGAACAAGCCCTGTGTTAGGACCTGCATTTGAAAACAGCTTTCAAAAAACTAAACGTTGACATCATCTTGAGATGAATGGTTTAGCCTGAAATGAATCAAAGGTGGATTGATATTTACCGCGGTCTCTTCCTGGCTGAAAAACTCATTTTGGGATTTTGTGTACTTGTGGGTTATCTGTTTGTCTGTCTTGTTCATCATCTGTGAATTTGTCCATCTAGCTATCACCTAAACTACCTCTCCTCTATCCAAGTGGATCGTGTCTCTGCCGATAAGAAAAGATAACTTGGCAAGAGAGACAGTCACTAAGACAATTGTGCTTGCAATTTATGGCATTGCCCACCAGGGGTACAAGCTCATTTAGAGAGAGCAAAGGACTGAGGAGTCCACTGAGAATCAGAATATTCAGTAATAAAGCCAAAATAGTCTCTGGCAATTTGTCATTCTAGTCCACAGCCAGGTAAAGTGGCCTTCACTACAGCCTACACAAAGGTTTAGAGTCACTTTTTCCTTACATCCCAAATGTTTTCCCATATCTTTGAGCAATTACGAACTAACCAGTTACTCCATAAGGTATGAGTTAGAGCCAAAAATAACATCAAAGAATAGGTGGAGTTCTTACTCGTGTTAACCTTGAAATGAAGCAAAGAAGGGAAGCATCTGTGGCCTCTTTAGCATGACAGTAGCATGGGAAAGAATGAAAACACAGAGTTCAAATCTTGCCTCAGACTGTCTAGAGCAGGTGTAGTCTCTCTGATCCTTGAGTTCGGCTCTACGAGGTATCCGGGCACATCCCCATCATGAAAGCAGTGCCCATGGTGTCTACCTTGCACAGAAGACAGTGGCATGAAGAGTGTGATACAAGGTAGGGATCACTCGGTGGCAGAGTGTGTTTGTGCTTTGAATGAGCAATGCTCCCTATAGAAGGCCTGAGCATTTGAACATTTGATCCCTGGCTGGTGGTGCCATTTGGGTTAGGATGTGCAACCTTGCTGGACCAAGACTGTTACTGTGAGCAGAAGAGTTTAAAGCTTCACGCCGCTTCTAGTTCGTTTCTGCCTTGTGGCTATGGTTGAGGATGTGAGCTCTGCTCCAGTCACCATGCTTCCCCTACATGAAGGACTCTTAGCCCCTCTGGAACCATAGCCAAAATAAACCTTTTTTTTTTCTGTAAGTTACTTCGGGCTATGGTGTTTTATCACTGCATAGAAGCAGGGAATGCAGTGACAGAGATTGGGGCCCAGAAGACGACAGAGTAGGTATGCCCTCTCTCAGAATTCCTGTCCCTCTCCATCAGCTCTTGTCCTACCAAGTTCATCTTCAAAAAAAAGAGTAAACATGTACCTCTGAAAACTTGATAATTATACAAATTATCTCTCGGAGCCAATCCGTATTACACCCACACATCCTGGAAGTAAACGCCATCTGGGAAGACTTGACCTCTAAAAGGATTCAGGGGAGGGGGAGCTTCCTATTTGGATCTGGGAAGAGAGTAAGCATTCTGCAAAGCTGCTCTTCCCATGATTGGTTTACGCCCTGTGTCCTGAATGACCTTTACTAGCCCAGAGAGAAAAACGTGACCACCTGACATCAGAAAGCTAGAGGGCAGAAGCTTGAGGAGAGCTGGCTTAGGAGAGCAGCTGTCACCAAGCCTGGCCTGCAGCCCTAGGGAACTTCCAATGGACTCTGGGGTATTATTAAGATGAGTTCTGACACCTAACAGGGATAGCTGGGAGCAGACGGACCAAGACGACATTAGACTGTATCATGAGGCGCTGGGTTTGCTGTGTTTGTCTCTACTTCTCATCCTAGGATATTTACACATGACTTGGGAAGAACAACTTTAACCCATTGTTTCAGTAAAAATCAGCAAACTTAGGCTAAGACTGCCACCCCTGTGCGCTGGATCCTCTAACGCTCAGTCATTCGAGTGTTGGCTAGAGGCTATGAGATGCTGCTGTTGTTTCAGCTCAGGGTACATCGCTCACCCAAAGCCAAATGCGTGCATCTTACAAACAGTGCCTGAGTGGCCCCAGTGTGACTCCAATAGGCAGAGCTGATGCTCACACCAGGATTCGTTCACGTTTTCTGGTCTTGTGGATTTATCAGCCCGGATGCCGGTGGTGCAGTACCTGAAAGTGAAGCATTTGGGGAGTTTGCTCTTGAAACAAATGGAGATGGTTTCTCTCTGGAAAGAAGGAAAGACAAAGAAGAAAAGTCCGGTTGCCAACTTCCCATTCACTGACATTCACAGCGTTGGTGGCTTTAAATCATCCTTTGTGGGAGTATTTAAGCCAGAGCAATTGGGAAATGATATAAATAAGATTTACAGGGAGAGACAGAGTGGTTGAACAGAGCATCCTTCTGGCTTAGTCACCCCACTCCATGTGTAATCTGTCTTCTGACCCCAGGAATATCTGACCAAAGCAGGCTTCACTGTACTCTCCAATGTGCTTTTCTTTAAGATAGACCCACGGTCCTTGGGGTAGCATTAACAGCATTTTTTGTTCTGGCTCACATCCAGCTTCCCCATTGCTTCTTCTGACTGTACCCCTAAACATGGTGAGCGTCAGTGCTAATACTGCCAATTTGGTAAGATCTCAAACCTAGAAGAAACCTCTGGATCCATCTGTATGGGAGTTTGTAGGTTGAAATTTACCCATCTGTCTTAGTTAGGGTTTCTATTGTTATAAAGAGACACCATAGCAACACTTACAAAGAAACATTTATTTGGGGTGACTCGCTTACAGTTTCAGAGGTTCCGTTCATTATCATCATGACTGGGAGCATGGTGGCAAGCAGGCAGACGTCGTGTTGGAGCTGAGAATCCTTCATCTTGCAGGCAACAGGAATTTGACTATCACCCTGAGGGAAGCTTGAACAAAAGAGACCCCCAAAGCCTGTCCCCAAGGTGACACACTTCCTCCAACAAGGCCACACTTCCTAATAGTGCCACTCTCTTTGGGTGGAAGTCATTTTCTTTCAAACCACCATCTGTGGCCATCGCCAGCCCACGCTGGACTTAGGACTGAATATAAGGAAAACAATGAGCTGAGTACTAACGGTCCTTGTTCCTGCTTCCTAAATCTGAATGAGCGTGACTCAGTGCCTCATGTGCCCTCTGACATATGCTCACACTGAGACATATGTTCACACTGGGACTGAAACAAACCCTGCCTTCCTTAAGCTGCCTTAGCCAGGTGTTTAGTCATAGACATGAGAAGGGAAAGGCAGGTGATATGTATCTTCAGAAGACCCTTTGGAATCTATGACAGAATGACCAAGATTATAAGGAACTAAGGGGTCTGGAGAAGTCGAAGGTAGCTTTAGGTTTCTTTATCTGTAAGGCATCTATAAGTTTCAAAGTCTTCAGATTCACTGGGAGGATAGCTCAGAGGTGAAGCATGCCTTTAACATGTGAGGGGCCACGGGTTAAATCTCGGGGAACCTCTTCCCCAAGCTGAGGTTTTGAGGATTCATGGACCTTGGTTTGGAGGGCTCAGAATAAAACTATTAAAGTTTATATACTACACTCTGCTTAGGAAAAAAAAATGATCCTCATAAATTCCAAGCAATCTGGATTAGATTCCTGGAGAGTTAGGAAGGAACCAAAAATGGAACCACCCTCTCAAGCATCCAAGCCCACTCACAAATGAGTTCAAGACTTATTTAGACAAACACTACCTAGGACTTCTGTGCTCTGGTCCAAGAGCCCAGCAGGAGCAAAATGATCAATATCAGGATAACATCATACACAGCCTTAAAAGATGTCTACAGTTTAAAACTATACAGTAACCTGAGCAAATATTTAAAAAAAAAACCTAGACATGCTGCATTAGTCAGCTTTGTTCATATAATAAAATACCTGATGTCATTAACTTATGGAGAGGAGGGATTTAATTGGTTCACAGTTTTGGAGTCTCTAGTCCAAGATCGGGTAGACTCACTGCTTTGGTTTTGGGGGTATAACAGATACTGCAGAATATCCACCTTATCAGCCGGGATGTAAAGAAGAAGAAAAAGGCAGAGAAATTTCCTTCGAGAGTATGCTGTGCCTCCAGGGACCTAAGGCGCTCTCCCCCGTGCAGGGTCTACCATAGCTCACTAGCACCATTCTGGGAGTACTTAAACCATAACATATATACAAGGCAGTTTGTGCATTAAAGAAAGCCAGACAATGGGAGGAGACCTAGGATGGATTCAAATCATGGCATTATCAGGGGAAGCCCTTCAAAGGCCCATGCAGGGATGAGAAGACGGCTCACTTGGTCAAACGCTTGCCACACGAGGATAAGGAACCAAGTTCAGAGCCCCATTATCCATGCTGAAACTGGGCATCACCTTATGAGCTTGTAATATTAGCACTGAGTTGGTGGTGGCTGAAGGGTCTCTGGAACTCACTAGTGTAACTGAAACCGTTCCGTGAGAGATCATTGCCTCAAACAGCTGTAGTGACAAGTGATGGAGGGAGGGACACACCCAGACATCAACCTCCGTCCTATGCACACACACACACACACACACACACACACAAATACATAGGTCCAGGCATAACATTCCCAAAGATTTGGAAGACAAGATTAAAATTTTGGATGAAGAGCTACAAACTCTACAAAAAGAGGAATCAAGCGAAAGTTCTAGAACTGAAAGACATCACCAACTGAAATTGAGAAATAGTGAAGAGTTATCAGAGAGTTCCCATGGGGCCAGGGCTGTGTTTAAAACATTACAGGATGCAGTGTAAGACATTTGTGAAGGTCATTTCCTCCTTGCAACTTGATGTAAAGGAGTCTTAAGGCCCCTGATCCATGTGTGAAAACACTTTTGTTTATACCCCGCTGTGTCCCTAAAGCTGCCTGATAGAGCCTACCTATTGCCATTCCCAGCATGTGGATACCTGGGTTTTCCATCCCCTTGCTTCCATACCATAAGAAAAAAGTTGAGTAGAATCGAGGCCAGGGAGTGAGGAAAGAAAAAGGACTTTGTCCTTCCTCTTCTTCCCTCTCTAGTGGGGAGATGTGTTTAGGATCCCCACAGGAAATCCAGGGACTTCAGTCCAGAAGGAAAGAACCATGCATGGGTAACAGGGAGCGGAGGGCTTGTACATGCCTGCACGTGTGAGACAGGGTTGGAGGTGTGGTAGGCTCTGTGACCCGTCTCTCCCGTTTACCCTGAGGTAGAGAGCTGAGTGCAATCAATACTGTTTGAGTAATCCCCACAGGCCGGGATCAGGGTCAAGTACATCATGTGAGGAGTCTATCTAATTCTCATAGCGATCCATGATGTGATTTCCGTTATTGAAGCTGGTTATTGGGTAATAAAACTGGGTTCTAGCGAGTCCGCACACCCTGTCTGACGTAACACATCTTAGGACAGTGTGAGAGGATTGAGACTCGGGGTCCACCCAGGAACCCCTTTCTTGCACACACGGGCTTTGGTAGCGGTGGGCATGGTCCAGAGAAGAAAGCACGGGGCAAGGAAAGTCTGGGAGGCTAGCGTTTGGAACCTCTAGAACTAAATGCTTTCTGTTTGGATTTGGGCCGAGGTCAGAGCAACATTGACCCCGCAGCTGTGATGGTGGGTGGGGTTTTGCTAGGACCACTGGCTAAGGGCAGAAGAGGGCACAGAGCTCCTCCGTTCACCTTGGCAAGTCACTTCTATTCCTCAACCTTCAAGGATGTGTGAGATAATACTGATTTGATGTTTTAACAAAATTTCACCAGTTTGCCAAAAGTTGGCTCTTCTAGAGACATTCATTGATTGCTGTATTAGTAACTGCCCAAAACTTGGGTTTTCAAAAAAAAAAAAAAACCAACAAAAAAGATCTTTAAAAAATAATATAGAAAATTACACAGTGAGAAACAAACAAAATGTTTATTGCTTAAGGACATTTCTGTATACTATATTAGAAATCACAGCCCTTATAAATATAATCATATTTACAGGATAATGTTGCTCAAATATTTGTGCCTCACTCCAACTACATAGCATTTTAGGGACTGTTATTTTTTTTTTTTGTTAAAGTATCTTGTATTTCTTGTGTTGTTTTTGTTTTCCTATGAATGCATAGTTAATAAAAAGTTGAATGCATTTAAGGCTTAGGCTTTAATATCTTGATAAATATTATACAAGTGTCACCACAGTCTAGCTAGTTAACATATCTGCCTCCTCACCTAGCTACCATTTTTTTCTCCTTCCTTCTTCTTCCCTCCCGTTCTCCTTCTGTCCCTCTTGTTTCCCTTCTCCTTTCCTTCCCTTTGAAAGGGAAGAGCTAGTGGGACTACTTAGCCACGCTCTCGGCACGTTTCCACATGTACTGAGCACCACTGTTATTACGGCATGGCCCCAGATCCCAAGAACTCACTCATCTCATCAGCTTGGCATAGGTTAGATTTCTGAGGCAGCCGAGAGACAGAAAGGCGAAAGACACCTGGACTTCAGCCGCTGTTACTGTGTTGATTAGCACAGGGGTAGCCTGTGTCCCTCAGGAATGGGGTGAGGAGCTTGGAAATGAGGAAACTGTTCCAGCTGTGGTGGCCTGCGTGTTGCTCCTGCAGTCTCTCCTCCCCCCCCCCACCCCCCCTAAACGGTTTGCCCACAGCCAGGCAGACTATCTTCTCTGGAGCAACAGCTGACAGTTGGACAAAGCCATCTCTGTCCTCCTAGGAATCCTGCTTTACAACCCAGGCCCTCCATCAGCATATTTCCCTCCTTAACCATTCCCTACCTCCCGGCTACTGCCTCTGGCAATCACCAACCTCCTGCCTGCTTCTGGGTGTTAATGTGAACGGTAAGAACATGCAAGATGTAGCATTTGTACAAATTAATAAGTAATAAAGGAGTCTAGGGCAGCTTCGGAAGTACCCTAAGACAAGCATGAGGGAGCTTCTGGAAGCTGGGTACCAGTTACTTCCCCCTTTCGGTAGGTATGATGACAACATTATGCACCTGGTGACTAATAAGCCTTCCAGAAACTTCAAAGCTTTATTTAATTCAGCAGTTTCTGGAAGTTGGAAATAAGTAGGCCGGTTCATACTTATCGCTCTCCTTCGGGCAGCCTCATGAGAAACTCTCCAAACAAACAAAGAAATGAGCAAACAGAACATCCCTTGGCCCTCACAGAGAGATAGCATCTCTCTACAAGAACTCAAGAAGGATATGTACTTGCTGTTGGGACTCTCAAAACTATCATCTAGGGCTCCAGTGCAGAAATGGTCCATGTGCTGGGAAGAAGAGCTCTTTAAAGACTTGACGTTCTTTCTGTAGCCTCGCCCTGAAAGGATTTAGCTCTCCTTTGGACACACTCTGGTTTCTTAGGTTGAAAATAAGGTCAATACTTCCCAGTAGCCGTGGTGCACACTTTTAATCCCAGCATTTGGCAGGTAGAGGCAGGCAGATCTCTGTGAGTTCGAGGCCAGCCTGGTCTACAAAGCAAGTTCCAGGACAGCCAGGACTATTACACAGAGAAATAGTACACTTGTCTTGAAAATAATAATAATAATGAAAAAGGTCAAATGCATCCAGATCAATGGGTAAAATAGGATGACCTGATCACAAGAACTGGGGTTTTGGTCACTTGCTATTAACAAGCTCCATGACCCTTCCCTCTGCTAATCTTTGTGAGTGTTCTTGTGGGAGGCTGAGATAAGGCTAACACAAGCTCCAGTCCAGCTCTGGAAAGGCTGTAGCAGCATCCTCTCCCTCAGGGGAACACACAAGGGCTCTCTTCACCTTTCCTAACCTAGAATCGGAAGGTCCTTACCTTTCCCCAGCTGTCTAGAGAAAACCGCACCAAAGGAAATGAATGTTTATTAACATCCACTTGGTACCAAGATTTAACTTCCTTCTTTACTTCTATAGTCAAGGAAGACACGGTCCTCCTCATTTTGAGAATGAAGAGGCAGAGACAAAAATAGGTGAAGTGACTTTTTCAAGGCCACATGGATGGCAGTGACAAGTGGCAGAGAAGAAGTCTGAAGCTATTGCTGGCCGCATGCTTCATCCACTTTCCCCAGACCCCGATTTCAGAACGAAATCACCTCTAATAGGCTCCAGCTTTCCAGACGTGGGACTGGGGAAGAGGGCTGATTTTAAAGCATCCCTTGGGAGAGACTCATTTCTCTAGAGCGGGAGTCAGTAAACTTTCTGTGCTACATGTGACCTGTCCCTTTTTTTGCAAATGCATTGTGTTAGAAGAGTTGAGCTTTCTGGCTCACAAAATGTTTGCGGTGCTTCTGCACCGTGGCAGCTGTGCTGAGCGTGGATGGCACACAAAACCCCAAATATTTACCATCCAGTTCTGGACACAATGTTTATCCAGAGTCTGGCCAGCTCTCCCTTCCCCAAAGAACACGGTAACAGTGGCGTGAGACTGTCCTTTGTCCACCAGGCCTTCCGTTGCAAAGGGGACATTTCTGCTGGCATCTATTTTGTAGGAGGGAGAAGGAAAACTCGGCCAGCAGGCTCAGAGTACCTGCCATGCAAACGAGAGTCTGGCTTTTATCGCATCTTCTTCCCAGGAACACCATGAATGGGGAAATGGAAAGCTCAATTTTGGGGAAATTGCAAAGGGTGAAAGGGGGAGGAGATCAGTTACAACACACTGTTGCAACACTCAGCAGGGTTGAAAGTGACAACAGCGAGGGTTTCTCTTTTTGGAAATGTGAGGGTTTTTCCGCCGCGTCTGACAGGGGGGACGGAATGACAGCAGCACGGGCCGGTGAATGACTACTTTCTTTATAAGCAACCACCCTGAGCCTGAAATGGCAGTCTCTGGTCTCTGCTGCCTTGCTGTGGCCTCAGGATGGAACTCTGCAGCAGACGGTACCGTCACTTAATCTCTCTCCTTCTCTTCCTTCTATGTCATTCAGAAGCAGCCTGCCGCCCTTCTAGGAGAAGACCCTGCAAGATGCAAGCTTTCAGGTAAGTCTTCCAAAGACATGGGGTTGCATAGAGACGCATATCATACGTAAGTCCAGGGCACTGGATCTGAGGGACGGGATGGAAAGGGATATATATATTGACTCAAGAACAACCTGCTACATGCACCATCTCTAAGGCTTATGTTTTAAAAATGTTCCATGCATGGACAACAGGGTGGTCAACTGCTCTCAGTTTCCCAGATTCCGAAGTGTTCAGTAAGTGGCAGAATAAAAGGTGCCCAGGAATGATGCTAGCCTTGGGATCTAGCAAAGAGGATTACCGCAGCAGGACACAGTCTATGGCTCAGACCAACAATCTACACCCTGTCTGTGCTGACTTGGAAGATCTCTCTCTTTGGAGTTCCCAGTTTCCTTACCTGGGCATCTTACTGGTTTAATGACAACCCCTTGTGTACCATAAAGGGTTGTGCAAATTAAAGACATAAGTAATCCTGTAGCTGTGTTCTGGGACCTGTGCTCTGAGAACCTGAAAAAAAAAATGACTTGAGTCTTAAAATTGGACCAAGAGCCTTGGGTGATCTTCACCAACTATCATAACCTGTCACCAACCTTAGAGTAAAAATGGCAGGTCTTTATTTTGATTTTGAAAAATAAACGAAGAGATTGTTGGTGCATACAAGCTGTCCTCGATCCTTTCTGAGAATGAAGTCTGTTGAATCACTTCCCCTTTGACCTTGTCTGCTTTGGAACTACAGCCGGAAGCTGGGTTTCTGGCTCAGAGTATGTGCATCCATCCCAAGGCAAGTCTGTCCCACAGAAACCAGGACTGTCTGCTTCATGAGGTTCCCCACCACATCCTCTTAGCAACTCCAGGAGAGGTTTCTGGAGTCCTTTTAAGCAAGGCTATTGGGTCCCTTCGATTTGAAGTTCACCGTAGAAGCAAAGGCACAAATACCTCCTTCCCATGCAGAGGACTTGATTTGTCCTCTGCCCTTCGCAGAGCTCCGTGGCTACTTCAATCAGCTCCCCTGATGAGTAAAGAGACAAGGTACAGATCCAAGGTGATGTCACCAGGGTGGTATTATCACATCTCACAGTGGCCTGTCTCACAGCCAGGGATCCCTTCACCAAGACAGAGAGTGACCAACAGGCCATTGTGTAAGCTAGAGAGGAAGTTGATTTGTTCCCAGGGACAGCTGTCCCTGCCAGAGCCAGAGCGGGTGATTGGCAAGAGAAGCAAAAGTTCTAGTTACAGACTTTCAGGCCTAAGACTCAGAGTAGCTTGGTTGCGATGTGTTCTAACCCTTGAACTTGTAATACTATAATGTAGCAGCTAGTTTCAAGTGGCCACCTAAATTTACACATAGCTCTCTGAAAATGTAAGAAAGGCATGCAGCCAGCAGCTCCCCTTTTGAGTCGGGTGAATACAGGATGTGTTTGCATTGCCTAAGATTCTATCAGATGGTGATGCTCTAAGGAAAATTCTCCTGAAGCAGCGGGAGTCTACGCTGGGATGAGGAACACGAAGAAGAGGTTTTCTGTTCACCGGCTGTGAGAGATGGATCTCTCTCTTACGGTAGTGTTGGCTTGAGTCATCTCATTTGTGCTATGATCTCGCTGAAGACCACACTCCCAGCAGATCTAGACGTAAGTTAGATGGCACTGAGGATGTCGGACACGGTACTGTTCTGCCTACCACAGCTGGGCCATTTTGCTTTTCAGAATCTGGGATATTAACCAGAAGACCTTCTATCTGAGGAATAACCAACTCATTGCTGGCTACTTACAAGGACCAAATACTAAATTAGAAGGTGAGTGGGTAACAGGGAAGCTAGTGGGATGTGGGCCTAGGGTCACCTCTCCATGCTCCTCCGGCTGTAGGTAGGATGTTCTGTTGAGTTTGAAATGAGAGACATGACCATCAGAGGACACACATGGGAATGGTCTCAAGAGTGGAAAAACGTTTAGAGCCTGAGTCTTAGTGACCTGGGGACACATCTAGGGGAACAGGGGCCAGGAGTCTCCCTGCACTTCCTGAATCCTTCTGTGCTGGAAGACCATCCATGTTCCTGTGTTATTCAAACCCTAGCCTTACTCTAGGCGAATACACCATGTACACGGCTTAATAATATTCTTTCTTGTGGCTACTAACCTCAGCATGTACCCATCTGTACTTGGGGCAAAGCTAGATGAACTGGGAGGACCATCACTCACAGATTCTTCAGTTTTTCTTCTAGAAAAATGAGGGCAGTGGGTTGACAGAACTTGAATTTCCTTTAGCACTAGAGTCGAAGAGTCCCCACACCTCTATTTGTGACAGAGAGGGACTGCCCACACTTCCTTACTATTCCTTCCTCAAGCCCTTCCTTTGCTTTCCTATCTTACTCAGCAGCTATAGGACTGGCTTTTCCTGACTTTCTAGTAATCTAGGAATTCTCCCATGAGCATGCTCGAGTATAGGGAGGCTGGGTTTTTCTACTGCTCCCCAGTAGCAGATGGGAAAGGTGGGCTGTAAAGTCCACAGGCTTCCTGGAGCCTACTCCTTCTGACCTTAAAATTTTAGTTTAAAAAGGAGACAGAAAATACCCACAGGCTCTTCCCCACCCTTCCTCCTCGTCTCTCTTTCTGACTTCACCTTCCGCTCTTTTGCAGAGAAGATAGACATGGTGACTACCGACCTTCAAAATGTGTTCTTGGGGATCCACGGCGGGAAGCTGTGTCTGTCCTGTATCAAGTCTGGAGACGACATCAAGCTCCAGCTGGAGGTAAGAATCTGGTTGAGCTATCAAACCATCATGAAATCCAACAGTTTACACCAGCCACAGATGGTTCTCATGACTCCGTGAGTGTGTGCAGATGAGGGAGGCACGTCGTTCCTCAGAGGGTAATCTTTTGGGGTCACTCCTGAAGTAACTTCCGCAATGTTCTTGGTCGTTATTGGGTGTCCCAGGTGGTTTCTCACCCCTCTAAACCATCCTCCCTGTGACTTCTTAGCATCGAGCTTCCTTGGAGCATGGTGGCCAACTTCTTTGAGAGATTAGTCCAGAAAAATGACCCTCAATGTGAAAGCACTTATTAAACTTGGTCTTACATGAGTCTATTGGCAAAAGCCCATGACGTGGTTAACATAGGCTCATTGTAGAAGGACACTGAGCAAGGGTTTAAACTCTAGGAGGAGACATTTTCCATGGAGGGCCACCTCTACGACGCTATCACAGAACCTGAACCACCCATGGGTCTTGTGCTGAGCCTCCTAAGCCACTTGGACCTACCTTCTTCTAGCAAGGTCCACACTCAAGACCATGAACTTCTAACCATTATCCAAGCTACTAGCTGGCATCCCCACATAGAACTGTCACTTCCTGACCTATCCAACAGCAATGGACTGTTCAAACATTATCTTGAGGACTAGCTGGGCAAACTTGTAACCCAACTGCCAGTAGCCATAACCTTGAGTTTGCCACTAACGCTTACCAATGGACATGACCACCTTTTGGGGATGGGAGGAGAGGAGTGACTATCTATTCTAACTATAGTAAAGATGACCAGGAAATCTCATATATCACATCATATGGGCTTTGAGACACTCTACCCT
The DNA here is from genome assembly GCF_000317375.1 of Microtus ochrogaster. Classification (NCBI taxonomy): domain Eukaryota; kingdom Metazoa; phylum Chordata; class Mammalia; order Rodentia; family Cricetidae; genus Microtus; species Microtus ochrogaster. Next base: position 53,129,585 of record NC_022011.1, on the reverse strand, counting down.
TTCTTTCACAGCCCACTTGCCTAGAAAGAATCAGATCTTGACCCATCACTGCCTCTCTGGCCTAAGTCTTTACTAATGGGGCCATGTATTTGCTAGACTTACTGTACCATGGCCACACTAGCATGCTTTTCAGTGCAAGAGACAACAACAAGAAATCTGGAATCTGTGTAATTTGACCATGTCTCTAAGACAGCAATCAGGTCTCCACCATCAGAGGGTGACCACCTTATGAGAAGCATTGAGATAGATAAGACAACCAGGATCTTCCGGGTCCCCAGAAATCACGTGACCATTTCTTGACTTCCAGGAAGTTAACATCACCGATCTGAGCATGAGCAAGGAGCAAGACAAGCGCTTCACCTTCATCCGCTCCGAGAAAGGCCCCACCACCAGCTTTGAGTCAGCCGCCTGTCGAGGCTGGTTCCTCTGCACAGCACTAGAGGCTGACCGGCCGGTCAGCCTCACCAACACACCCGAAGAACCCCTTACAGTCACCAAGTTCTACTTCCAGGAGGACCAGTAGTGCTGCCCAGATCTAGCCTCCTCCACTCCCAGGCCATCGATGACTCCACCAACTGTCTTCTTACTCTGGGCATCGCTAGGGTCTGAAGAGCAACTTTTGCAGGCTGCATGATAGTAAGATATAGAAGAGTCCTGATGCCAGATTTCTGCCTCCACCCTGCTAGCTGACCCAACCCCCATGATGCTTTCAGGATTATCCTTCAGATTGGATCATGGCAGGCCCTCGTTCGAAACCCTCTCTTGTTGCCTTTGCCCTCTGAGTGGATCCTAGGCCGCTTGCTTGACCTAGGTGCCTTCTGCTCCCCACACTTTTCCCTTCTTCCATTGTCCTACATGTCCACAGCCCAGACCAATCAAGTCCCTTAACAACACCCACGGCATGACTCCCTTACCCTGTTGGATAAGCCTGTGCTGGTCTATGGAGAAGGTTTTAATTCTCCTTGGTGTTCATTTGGGTTTGGGTGCTTGGAATGAAACCCACCAGGGCCTCGTGTATGTGCCCTACCACCAGGCTATGCTCCCAGCTCACAGAGAAGTTTGAAAGGATCCAGAAAACAGAAATTAAGGATCTCCTGGTTATTTTATTAGACCAGCCTTATTCCATCTGGGGAGAGTCCTACTTTAAGAGGTATCCTTTCTGAGAGGAGCTGGGGCTCAGCTGTTCCTACTGATGCATGAGGGAAACTGATAATAGGCTTTTCTCTTTCCCTTCTTTGCGTGATGCCCTAAAGTGAAAAATTAAAATTTTGTAGACTATATTATCCCCGCCATCCTTTTTTTTTTTTTTTTTGGAAGTTTCCAGTTGTCTGAACCCGTAAGCTCTCTCTGTCCAACCCAAACGCCATCTCCACTCCAGACCTCCCACAGAAAGTTCTGCCTGCGGAAGTTCCCACTGTCACTGTGCAAATATGCCTCTCAGGCCCTTCCTGCTGTAGTGAACGAATCCACTATTTCTTGACCCTGTTAGCACTTCTAACCTTGAAACTTGTGTGGAAATAGCTATGGCCCCTGTCTGTTTCCTCTGCCAGACTGTGAGCTCCAGAGAGCAAGGAGTATCGTGTGTGTGTGTGTGTGTGTGTGTGTGTGTGTGTGTGTGTGTGTGTGTGTGTTGGGTCCCTACAGGGCTGAGCCCCCACGCTGGCTCTTGGTGGGCACGCAGTGAGTATTATATGTGCTGGGTAGAAAGTTCCTTACTCATTTCTGGTTTAGCTGTATTTTACAATAAAACACTGAAAAAAGTCTACTTTGTTGGTTGTGACCATGTGGCCAAGCTTCAGACATAGGGTGCTGGGGAAATTGGGAGGCCAAAGGATCTGTTTAAGTCTATAGCTACAGAACAGTTGTCTCCCCTTGGAAACCCTTCTTCCCCACTGGGTCTCGCTTCCTGAGTAACAGGGTACCAAACACCCTTGCCTAGTTCTAGAGTTTGTTGTCCACCATGAAACCCCAAGTGGAAACAGGCCAAATACTGATGATGATGGATAAACCTGCATGTGTCAGATCTGCACCCAACTCCTCAATGGCAAAGACAGTGAATGAACCACGCCAGCTTCAGCCAACACAACAGATAAATCAAAAGAAACATGGGTTCAAAACCACTAAAACTCAAGGGCTCCCAGGTCAAACAGCAACTAACAAGCTAATAACCAAGAGGGAACCAAGCACTCCCCTGAGTCCCATGAACCTGTGCTCAGGTGTCCATCTCCCGTTTGCCATGTGTGCTCAGGGGAAGCTAGCTAAAACTCGCGAGGGCTCAGTTTTCCTATCTCTCGGTACAAATAAAGACTAATGCAGAATGAGTTGCCACCTTTAACCTTTGCAGTACCCATCTTTGATGGGTGGGACTGTAGATGCCATGATCAGTCCTGGAGGAGTCAACGCTCAAGGACTCTACTCCAAGATTCCCTTGCTTCCGGTGTGACTCACAACCCACAATTAGCAGCAGCGTCACTTGGGAATAAAATGCAGGCTCCTGGGCTTCACATGAGACTTCCTGGTTTAGGAGCTCACCTTAACCAGATCCCCGCGCCCCCAGGCAAACCACACAGGCTAAAATTTGAAGAACACTGCTTTTGACAGGTGTGGTAGTACACACCTTTAACCCCAGCACCCAAAGGCAGAGGCAGGCAATCTCTGAGTTCAAGGCCTGTCTAGTCTACAGAGCAAGTTCCAGGACAATGAGGGTTGCACAGGGAAACTTTGTCTGAAAAAAAGGAAAGACAAGGAAGGATGGAAGGAAGGAAGGAAGGAAGGAAGGAAGGAAGGAAGGAAGGAAGGAAGAGGAAGAGAGGATAAGAAAGGGGACAGAGGGGAAGGGAGGGAAAAGGAGGTAAGGGAGGAGAGGAGAGAGGAGGAGAGGGGAGAGGAGGAGAGGAGAGGAGAGGAGAGGAGAGGAGAGGAGAGGAGAGAAGAGGAGAGGAGAGGAGAGGAGAGGAGAGGAGAGGAGAGGAGAGGAGAGGAAGCACTGCTTTCTCAGACTGCCGCCATGCAGTACGTAAGCTCTAACACACTGACCAACATGGCTAGCGTGATTACTAATTCATCCTTCTCCTTTCTCCCCAACCCTCTAGCTCATGACCATACCAAAACCTCCCCCTCTCACAGCCTTGGTTAAACCTCGGGTGTTCCTTAAATTCTGAAGGGGAAGCTTTAGGCCAACACCATCTGCAAAAATGTCAGCCCAACACATCCAAGGGTTTCTGTCTCAAGCATACATCCATCGGTATCTTGTGAATAGTAGCTACTTGCTATCAGCCACTCCACACGTCCATAGGAAATCATGGATTAGGTCAGCCTTGGGCTGGATTCAGACCAGCCAAGTTTTTTTTTTCTTTTTCTTTTATTGTTTTTACTGAGTTATACATTTTTCTCCACTCCCCTCCCTTTCTCCTCTCTCCCCTTCTCCCCTCTCCCTTGACCCCCACACTCCTAATTCTCTCAGGAGATCTTGTCTTTTTCTCCTTCCTACATAGATCCATGAACGTCTCTCTTGGGGTTCTCTTTGTTGTCTAGGTTCTCTGGGGTTGTGGACCAGCCAAGTTTTGAAGGAGCCCATAAACCCAGGAAAAGCAGAGAACTGAGCAAGGAAAACATGACCACCAGGTGGCGGTAGCACTCATGAGCTTTGCGTGAGATGCCCTTCCAGGTTTGAAGGTGGTCCCTCACCACCAGGATCTGTCCAAACCTGATGGAAGTAAAGTCCCACACAGAAAGGGAAGTGAGCAAAAGAATTCCCAGGGTAGATGGAAGTTGAAGATGGGGTTTCCCTTCCTAAGGCATCTCTCTCAGAGATGCAGAAAGGAATCTGATTCAGACTCCAAACGGAAGCAGCTTTTTGCATAGGGTTTCATCTTTGGCATAAAGATAATGGGTTTCATGGGATCTATATCTTGGTAGCAGATGGCCTCTAAGTAGACAAACACCTGATTGTTTTAAACAACAGGATGTGCAAACATTTGGATTTGGCATCGACTCGAGTTTAGAACTCTTGCTTGCACTGAAAAAACCAGCCATATAGGTGCCAGTACACAAAATCCATCTCTGGTTCATTTATATGACCCAAGGAATGGGCCACGGCTTGAGTAGCATATTCCAGAGAGGTCTCTTTTCAATTAGGAGACCGTAAAATGGCGAGGCTGGGTGGGAGTCAGGAAGGTCAGAGGGCGGGGGAGGCAGAAAAGAACAGAGAGTGGACCCAGACATGAGAATGGTCATTTTTTCCACCTCTAGGCCTGACCAGATATAACATCACGGAAAACCTGATTCAGAAGTCTAAAACCAGGTCAGGTCGAGGGGGGCACCTCTGTGACCTCAGCCCTCTGGAAGTAAGATAGTGAGCTCAAGGCCAGACTCATTAAATAGACAAAAATCCCAAAGCAAACTCAAGGCTTTCTCACTCTCACCGTCTGGTCAGTGTCCCCACTTGGGGTGGTGGCCTTGGTCAAGCGACCCTGGTTCCTGCACCTCTACTCCCTCATTCTGTGCTGCGAATTGGAACGGCACAGTTTCTTATCAAAGGGTGCAATGCCTGGCTTCTGGCTCCACAGAGAGAATCTGATTCACTCCTAGAGCATCAGTACGCCAAGGCTGGCACCCTCCGGGAGCTCTGAGGTCACGTTCCCCAGCTGTTCCTTCTTGGCATCGTCTGTTAACAGCAGGCTGGAGATGCCCTCTCGTTGAAGGGAATGACCTCCTTACGAAGGCAGCCATACATTTCCACCGTGCAGACCGACCACCAAAGACAGAGGTCTTGGCTGTGTGAGAGGGCGTGGCTTCCACCCCCAGCCCTGACGGTAGGAATGAGGACATTGCTGGTTCTTTAAAAGCACGGGGTATGCACCTATAATATCATCATTTGAGTGGCTGAGGCAGGAGGATTGTGAGTTGGAGCCTGCATGGGTTGAAGACCGCTTTAAAGAAAGTGAGATTTGAGAATCTCCTGCTTTCTCAGTCATAAGGTTGGCTTATGATGCCTGGCATATGGAGCACAGTTTAGAGTAAACATCAGAGAAATCGGAACTGTCAATCACTTGGGTCTGTTTTCAATCACAGGATGTGAATGGTTCCTGATACCTAGAGTGCTGGAGTGATGTGACAGCCCAATGATCCTTTGCTGTTCTATTAGGGCCAACCTGAATCCACCCCAGTATCCTGAGAATGGCTTAGGCTCTAATCCTGGCCGCTCAGTGAATAGAATTTATCCCTACTAAAGCAGCCCCATGTACTTTGCATCCTCTGCCAATAGAATCTATCCTTCCGCTTATCACAGATCCTTCCCCTAGGCCCTGCCCTGAGCTCTGTTTATCAGCCAATAGAATGCATTGTAAAGTCACAGATGCTTTGTACCCTTGCTAGGGAGTGTCAGTGTAGCTGTCGCCTGAAGCTTTGCAGTGATAATTGTCATGTGGAAACCTCTTTCAAATGCTTTGCCATGCTTAAGTGTGTAAGAAGAATAAACCATCAGATCAGCACCTGCGAAGACTTTCCTTTTCCACCTCGTGTGGACCGTCTGCTCCCTCCCACCCCCACCCCCCACCCCCACCCCTCTACCCACTCCCCGGGCCAGCTGTGAGACTCGTGAGTGCAGCTTCGCTTTTGATGGCATTAGAGTAAATCAATGTTAAATTGGTGTCGATTTTGCAAATCTTGGGAAGACCAAATGTGTATACAATTTTTAAGCCACAGAAGCAAACATGAAAAATGTTTCATATCAAACCCAGTTATCTCCGAATAGTATAGAAAGATGGTAAAATAGAATTGAGGTTCTTAGCTTAAGGAAGTTGAATAAAGGAACCATGTACTTTCGACCTCCAGCACAAGGGGGCAAGAAGAGAAGTTCAGCAAATTTCCACCAGAGGGCAGCCTTTCAGAAAAGACTCCTGTGTGGAGGCCTCCAATTAGTTCTGGTTAAATCTGGTTTTTCTGACTCAGCGGGGAAAATCTGCTTTTTTTTTTTTTAATTTCCAATTCTATGTTTATTCTTATTCACCAATCAAGCTAAGCCAATTTAAAGTAGTGACAAAGTCGCAACCCCAACACCTCACCACCTGCCCGGACAGTGTCCCCAAGATTGCCATATTCTGTGGCTCTCTGTTTCTCCTGGGGACCATTCCTCCTGGTTATCTAACTCTCAGTCTCCAGTGTTCCTCTTTTTGTTGTTATCTTCTGAGAGGATGCGGGCATCTCTCCCCCTCCCGCTCAAAGGATCAAAGGGACCTCAGGGCATCTTTGGCCCTGCAAACAGAGGACTGTGTGTTCCAGAAAAACAGAGTTTGAAATTGCTGTTCTCTCCGGGTGTGGTTCGCAGCTGTAATCCCAGCATCCTAAAACGATTCGAAAGCGCCATCCACATCAGTGGGTTCTATTTATGACCCGCCAAAAGGAAATGGCATACAGAAAACGGAAGTGATGCTCACAGACCACGGAGTGGTTCCCTCTGGTATTTGTTTTTTCTTTTTATCTTTTTCTTTTTTGAACGGCTGAATGGCCCCTCCTGCTTTGATTGGTTGACACCGTTACATGTGGGACCATTTGTATTCACATTAGCCTGTGGTTTGCCGCACATAGAGAAATCTTTAGCCCAGATTTAGAAAATGCAGAAACAGCTTTTTTGCTAAGCAATTCTATTTAACATGAAGTAGTGTCTCTCTGTTAATCTGAACTATATTATTTATTTATATATTAAATATTTCAGTGTGTTCCTCTTAGCCACTAATCTTTTATTGTGGTGGCTATTTCAATCTTGGCATCATCACTTTTTAATTCAGCCTTTTTTTCTTTTTTGAGAGTGTGTGTGTGTGCGTGTGTGTGTGCGTGCGTGCGTGCGTGCGTGCGTGTGTGTGTGTGTGTGTGTGTGTTACTACTGGGCTCCACATTGAGAGCCTCATGTCACAGCCTCCCAGTCTCTGAGATCGCATGTGTGTCCTACCACGAATGTTCTTCTGTGGTTTTGTTGTTGTTCATGTTTTTAAACTGAGTGTTTTATTATAATTGTTACTATCATTGTTATTATTACAAGTTTTCTGTGTGGCACACGCATGGTGTCTGACTGTGCTCGTGTGTGTGTGTGTGTGTGTGTGTGTAGGCCAGAGGCTTTGAACATCTTCAGCCATTGCTCTTTTCTTTAATTTTTGGGAAAGAGTCTCTCGTTGAACGGAAAGCTTGATATGTCAGCCAGACTCGGATGGCTTTCTAGTCTTGGGGACCGGCCTGTCTGTCTCTGTCCTTCTAGCCCTGGGTTACAGGCCAGCACCATCATGCTCAGCTTTTGAGTGGCGTTGGGGTCTAAACTCAGGTCCTGGTGCTCGCAAAACACATTTTACCCACCCAGCCATCAGCTCATCCCCCCAAGTAGACTTTTCCTTGTTGATCTCTAGACTTGTGTGCTAGCCGTGCTAACTCATATATACATATTCTGTACTTTCTGTACTTTCTGTTCTTTGGGCAGCACCGCCCCCGTTTGTCACTCAGGCTGGGCTGAATTTCTTTCCTTCTGTGCCCCCCTTTTCCATATCCAGTGTTTGGGTGTGGGCAGACTCCACTGTTGCTGACTTCTTGATATTTTTATAAATACATTTCCCAATCTGAGGATTGCTTTCTCATGTTCTGTAGAGGGCATTTTGATGAGTGGTGTTTAAAACCGTGATGCCCTACTTACAATTATTTTTCCTCTAAGAAATACTGCCTTCCAAAAGGTTTCGAATATTCTGTCCTGTTGTTTTATCTAAATGGTAGAGCTTTGGGTTTTATGTTTATGCCTGTGAGTCATTTCAAAAATAGTTTTCCTGTAAGGCATATAGGGGAAGAGTCATGCACTGTTCTTTTATTAAAATCACAGATGTATTAAAGCATAATATATCATTCTTCCATTTGCTGTACACTTCAATAGTTTTAGTAACCTCTAGAGCTGAGTAGTAATTGTTGTAACTGATTTTACAAAAATTTTCTCACCATAGGTGCTGGAGAGTTGGCTCAGTGGTTAAGAGCACCGACTGCTCTTCCAGAGGGTCAAGGTTCAATTCCCAGCATTCTCATGGTGGCTCACCTATCTGTAACTCTAATCCCAGGGAATTCAGTGCTCATTTCTGACCTCTGGGGACACCTGGCCTGAATGTGATACACAGATTTACGTGTAGCCAAACACACGTAAATATAAAACAAATAAAAATTACAATGAAATTGTCACTCAGGGAGGAATTTTGTGCTCAGTGGAAGCAATCTCCATCTTCCCTTCCAGGCCCAGACACTTTCACATCCATGTTCGAGCTCTGTATTTTAAAAATTTGATAAAAATTTCATTATGTAATACATAGTCTTTCATAGTTGCGTACATTATTTGGCATGTTTTCAAGGTTCATTCCTATTGCAGAATGTAATAATCAGTATTCTATTTTTGTCTGAATAGTAGTTCTTAACATAGACATACAGTATTTTGTTACTATTGATACACTATATTTTGTATAGATACACACTATATTTTGTGGCTATCTTTTAGTTATTATGTGTCATATTGCTCCAAACAGCCAAGCAAAGATACTGCAATGGCAAATATCTTCATTACCCTTAGTATACATCTGGTTAGAATCACTGAACCATATGAATATTCTCTGTTTAGTATTCTTTTTTTTTTTTTTTTTTTTTTTTTTTTTTTTTTTTTTTTTT
>NC_022011.1:53099961-53120803 GCF_000317375.1 Microtus ochrogaster | reverse complement strand
AAGTCAGGGTTTCTCTGTGGTTTTGGAGCCTGTCCTGGAACTAGCTCTTGTAGACCAGGCTGGTCTCGAACTCACAGAGATCCGCCTGCCTCTGCCTACCGAGTGCTGGGATTAAAGGCGTGCGCCACCACCGCCTGGCTGTATTAAGTATTCTTAGGCATGGCCAAACTATTCTCCAATATGGCTGCTGCATTTTACAATCCCACTGGCAATGGATGAACATTTGACTTTCTTATAACACTGCTAACATTAATTATTCTCTAGTATCCATTTTTGAGATTTTTCTGAAGTACTCTAGCACTGAGCTACATCTCTGACCCTGCTTATTATCTATCTGCCATTTTAAAATTATAGCCAGTATATGAATACGTCATTATGGCTTTGTTCCGCATTTCCCTGATAGCTAACGAAGTTGGGCATCTTCTTGTGTGTTTATTAGCCATTTGTCCATCTTATTCACAGATAATGTATTCAGGTTTTCTGCCAATTTTTTCTCAGTGCTGGAGATTAGAGTCGGGGCTTCTTGCAGGCTAAGCAAGCACTGTACCACTAGGCTACCTCCCCAGCCTAGTCTATTTCCAGGCAGAGCCACACTAAAGTTACTCAACCTTTTAAGCAGCTGGGATCGCAAGTCTTTGACACCAACCCTGGGCTTTGTTGGCCCATTTTTAAAACTGGATTGTTCTTTTTGCGTTGAGTTATAAAACTTAGACTGTTAGACATAAGTCCTGTTTGTACCAGAACCACCTATTGAAAAGGTTTTCCCTTCCCTACAGATTCACTGGTTACTTTGGTTAAAAGGTTTGTGGATCTATATTTGGACATCACAATGCTGTCTTTTTTGGTCTGTTTTCCTGTCATTTCAGTTTGAAATATTTCTTTATGTTTCCTACGGTTTGTCCTTTGACCCATACTTTGCTTAGAAGTGTTTTGCTCAGTTTCCAAATGTACTGTGTGGTCCCTAGACCAGACACTGCTATGTGCTATTGACTTGGTGTCCTTTTTATTAGAAAACACAGCCGTATGATTTTCTTCATGGGAATTCTGAGTCTCTGGTAGTCCTGTATCCTGTTTCTATTACATTATCTAAAAGTTTATTCACTAAAAATAACAAATTATGGTGGGGTCTATTGACTTATATAGAAGCAGAATGCATTAAAAAAAAATCACCAAGCACAAAGGGGGAGTGCAAATGGGGCAATCCATAGCACAGAGCGTGAGTCAACCTGCAGATAATGTAACAGGAACAAGAACATCCATGACCCGTCTTGTTGGATGTTCCCTGCACGCCTTCAAAGAATGTGTGCCGTGATGCTGGTGTAAAACTCACAAAGTCAGTTTGGTCGGCTGGGTGACAGTGCAGTGTAGGGTCTTCCAGATCCTCTCTGGCCTTCTGTGCACCTAGTCCCCGAACTCTAAGAAAGGGGCTAAGGATTCCACAGAAATGACTGGGTTTTCTTTCACTTCTCTCAATTCTGTCAGTTTTTACTTAGTGGATTTGGCAGTTCCCTTATTGGGTTCACATATACTGAGAATCTTACATCTTCTTAGTAACTTGACACTTTTGCCACTTGAAAATTGGCCCTTTTATTCACGGTGTTATCTCTGTATTAAATGTTGCTTTATCTAAAATTGAGCATCGCGTAATGTATTTCCCCCATTCTTTTCATTTCAACAAGTGTGTATGTTTGCTGAGAGTGTGTCCTTTGTGATTACAATGTAAGTAGGTCTTGTTTTATTAGCCCTTCTGACAACTTTGTATTTTAACTGAGGTCCTTAATGTCATTGTCTATCTGTCTAATGGTGATTGCTTTTGTATATTCTACTGGATTTGTTCTGAATTTAAAGTGTACGCATAACAGAAGAATCCTGTGACAACACTGTTCCATTTGTGTTCCCCTTCTGTGTTTGGGGAATTTCATACATTCTGCTTCAATATAAGTTAATAAACATCATAATATGTTACCATTTTTAGTGAATAAACTTTCAGATAATGTAACAGAAACAAGAAAAAGCCATAGATTTAATTTTCTAGTGTTCTTCTAATTTACATTCATATTGCCACCCCTCATTTTGGATAATTTGTTCATTATAATATTAATCATTATTGATACTAACAAAATTCATATTGTACTTTTTGTTTACTATAATAAATTATAAACATGCAAATTAATTTAATAAATTTTTATATAATTTATTTGAATTATTTATTTAGTTTTTTCAGATTTTGTTTTCTTGGTTTGGGGGAGTTTTCAAGGCAGGGTTTCTCCGTGTAGCTTTGACTGTCTTGGAACTCATGCTGTAAACCACGCTGGCCTCGAACTCAGAGATTTCTGGGATTAAAGGCATACATCACCACCGCCCAGCTTCTTACTTCTTATTTAAGATTTAATGGATATAGAACAAGATGACGTATTATTATTTAATATTTATTTTTGTTTATCTATGTGCATATGTGTGTCTGCATGTATGCGCCACATGTGTGCAGATGTGCGTTTAAGGAGGCCAAAACGTATAGGTATCAGATCCGGTGGAGCTAGAGTTACCACCCAGCATTGATTCTGAAAACTAAACTGAGGTCGTCTGCAAGAGCCGTGTATGCTCCTAATCACTGAACTGTCTCCAGACCCAGATGGCTTTTAGCCCCTTAAAGATGCCATTTCATTGTCCTCTGGCATCATGGCTCCTAACGAGAAGTAACCTCAGTCCTGTATGCGATCTGTATTACTTTTCCCTCTGGGTGCCTGTTGGGTTTTTCTATTTATCTGTGTTAGGTTAACAGCTATGAAATGGTTTCAGTCCATATTCTTTTTAAAAGCTAGCCAGTTAACCTGTCACAGTGTCATAGAAGATCATTCGTCACCTCAACGGCAGAGCCATATTGCTGAAAAGGCTCCCAAGCCCCAATGTCTACAGCAATGTATATTCTTGCTTAGGTTTTAAATGCCCCTAAAGACACATGTGTTACAGGCTTGGTCCTAGCCTTTAGCGCCATGAGAAGAGGCAAACCCTTTAGGAGGTGGGACAATAGGGAGAAAAAGTTAGGTCACTAGGAATTCTGCCCTTGGTGGAGGATACTTTCCCCTTCCTTTCTCTCTTGTGTTTCCTGGTCACCACGGTGTGAACAGCCTTCTCTGCTCACCTTTCCCCATCATGATGTACTTCCTGTCACAGGACCAAAAATGGCAGGTCCAAGTGACCACAGACCTTAGCAACCATGAGTCCAAACTCTTGTAATTTCTCTTTTTAAGTGTTCTGTCTCGGGAACTCCGTCATAGCATGAAAGATGACTAATTTGGAGTGTGTGCTGAGGGTCATGCATTACTAGGACGCAATGGAATGTGTTGTAGGAGAGAAACCCCAGCGGTAGGAGCTCTTCATCTTAGTTAGAGCTATCAGAAGCCTGTCCAATCACCCTCTGGGTCACAACGACTTAGATTAAGGACCATCCACAGGGAAGCACATGTGTATATATTCCATGTGGAACTTTACCGAGCTGCTGTTTTATTGGCGTTCCTTATCTCTTTGCCCATTATATCCTTCTCCCCCCTCACAGTTCCTTATGGCATGAATCATAGTTTTGATTTTTACTTCCTTAATCCTTAAATTCGACAGCTTGGCTGTCTGTGGTTTTGTTTCAACTCCCTACTGGGGGCAATGCCAAGCGTCTTGAAGGCGCTGCTTGACCAAGCTCACAGTGCTCGGCCGACTCCTACAGACCCCTCACTGCCCTCGGTGGAATCTGCTGCCCAGCTCTTGCCTGTGGCTCTGACATGTTTAATATTTGAATCCCTTGCTGTTAAGGGCCCCTCACTGGAGGCTAGAGCTGGGATAATGTCGCAATTCTTATAGAAGCTGATCTTAGTAAGAATAAAACTTTCGGTGGTTCCCTGGGAGAATTAGCTAAGAAAGAAGTCAAGTCCGATAGAACCTACTACTTACAACTATAAGTGAATCACTAGGCTTTCATGTTTTGCCTCAGAAACATGAAACTAGTATGGACAGGAAAAGATACTGATTATAAAATGAATGACAAGCCTTGGCGCCCTCCTGAAGACAAAGTACGCAGTTCTAGGAACCTTGATGCTCTTCTGCCCTTTGCAGGATTGTAATAAAGATAGAGACCACATTGAAACAGGAGTTTATGACAGAGACACAAAGAGAAACATTTTTACTCAGTGAACTGCCTGGCTTCCTGAGCAAACTTGCAGATCAAGACTTCCCTGAGCGTAGAAAGAATTAAGAGTAACACGGTATTTCAGACGTCAAGAATTTAAACAAGGGACCGAGGAATTAGATTTCCATAGAAAGATCAGTATTGATTATAGTAGATCAATATATTAATACAGGGAAGTTTGATATAACCGGCAGTAGGAAATAACTTCTGATCTATCAACTTGATCAAACTTAAACAGAGACATCCTGTCTGTTATTTCTGTAACCTCAAGGCTCTACGACACCAATTTTAAGGAAAAAGATATTGAGTTAAAAGAATTGATTTTATCATAATGTTAGATTTTAGTTCTCATGAAATTTGCTGTTTGCTTGTTTTGTTTCTTTTACTTTGCTATGCGTATGTCATCAAGGAAGACTTTAGAAAAAGTATGTACCATAAAAAGACTTTATAATCAATGATTAAAATCTATGAGGACATGTGATAGTTGTCTTTCTGTGTCTGGGTTACCTCACTCAAAATAATGTTTTCTAGCTCCATCCATTTTCCTGCAAAATTCGAGCTGTCATTATTTTTTTTCTGCTGTATAGTACTCCATTGTGTAAATGTACCACATTTTCCTTATCCATTCTTCGGTCGAGGGGCATTAAGGTTGTTTCCAGGTCCTGGCTGTGACAAACAAAGCTGCTATGAACATAGTTGAGCACATGTCTTTGTGTCACGATTGAGCATCCTTTGGATACAATGAATTTGTGTGTCGATAGAGCCTGTGAGAGATGCACATTGTAGGAGTAGGAAGCCATCCCCAGAGGCACTTCCTCTCAGTCCATCTCCCGTAAAACGACATTCAGAGGTGTCCTATGTCGGATTCCCCATTGCTGCTCTTGCATCCACCCACTTCAGACCCTGCTGCCATCTGGAACTGGATTCCGGCATGTTGGCTATTTCTTCTTGACTACAATCCAAATGCATCTGTTTCTTTGGATGTGATGCGGGAACATTGTGGCTTGTTGCTGCTCTGAATTCTGTCATTATCCACCTGGCCTCATGCAATAGGGTTTTGTATATTACTTGGATAATTTCTTCCCATTCTGTCCCCAATTCTGGGGTATATCCCTTACTCTTGGGGTATGGTCTTTTCCTCTAAGTGTGACTATCCTGAAATTTCAGTGGGAAGCTCAAAGTGTTTTTTGCCTGGCTGTCTGAACTATCAGGACTTAAACTACATCCCAAGGTTCATGATAATTTTCTTTGATGTTTGCATGCCACCCCGTGTGCATCCACTCAGGAGGTGCAGCGAGATTTGAAAGGAGATTGTGGACATATGTGCTCCCTCATGCTCAGGTGGCTCCTTCCTTTGTGAGAATATTGCTCTCTCAGAGGGGTCCTGCCCCGACCACCACCACCCTATACACACACTCTGCATGTCAACTACATCACATCTGATATGACAACTGGTGCATATCTGCCAGGTAGGCTGAAGTTTTTGGTGTGCTTGGTTCCTCCCATCCCCATATGCCCACTAAGTGTCTGACATGCTCATACAAGATACACAAGACAGTTCAGGGTCGTGCAGAATCTATAACTTAGCATCAGACATGTCTCAAAAGCAACTGTCAGAAGCATGACCTTTAGGTCTCTAGGTCTGTAGAGCTCTCTCTCTCTCTCTCTCTCTCTCTCTCTCTCTCTCTCTCTCTCTCTCTCTCTCTCTCTCTCCTTTCTGTGTGTCCTTGTGGAATTATTTATCCTGCTTCCTACCTTGAAAGTTGTGAGGATTAGATGTGCTAAGACATGCAGTTTATGACCTGGAACTCCACACATATTAACTGTGGCTCTTGCTTATCGCACAGTTTGTCCACTGTGTTTTAGGCAATTGGCTTTTCCGAGCTGTACGTTTCCAGGGCAGCTAAACTATCACTGGATACACAGAAAACACGGCATCGCTTCGTTCAAAATTCCTCTGCATGCCTTACATAGTGAAGAGAATACAAGCTGGATGGCGCCAGAGAGAAGCTTATTAAAATTACAGTTTCTTGCCAAGTGCCAGTCTATGTCTGAGGGTAAGTTTGGGAAAATATCTTTGCGTCTCAAGTCGCAACTGTTTGCCAGCGTGTGGCCAATCCGAACCAGTTATGAAAGTTCACGGTGGGTCAACAGTTGCAGGCAGACGAAATTCTGAGCTCCAATAATGCATTCTTTGCCTCTGTCTGTCTACTAAATAAGTAAGAAATAATGGATTTGTGGGGATGCTCAATTATTGCCCCGCTGCAGGCATCCAGGTTACGCGGGTCTGGCCAGTTTCCGGTTTATGTGCTTGACAAAAATCAACCAGATGGGGCCCGAGGAGCGCGGCTCTCTGCACGCTCGTTGCACCCGGCCCAACCCCGCCGCCCAGCCCTGAGCCGCGGTCAGACCAGTCGGACGGCTTCACTCCAGCCCGGCCCGCCCCGGCCCGCCGATCGCCGCCCTCCCGGAAACCCGGTCCCACACCGCGCCGCCCCGCAGCCCTCGCCGCCCGGGCAGGCGCCTGGGCGCGGAGCCAAGGGGGCGTCCGGGCTGCCGGAGCCGCGGCAGGAGCCCGGCAGGAGCCCGGCAGGACGTTGGTAAAGACACGTGTGAAGGGCTCTACTGCAGTGGCAAGAATTCAATCTGTCGCCCCATTCCTGACGGTGGCTTCCCTGTCTCCGCTGTGTCTTCTCGGTGCACCGGTCAAGACCAGGAGGTGAGCGCCTAAGGAGAGCTGCTCTGGGGCCAGGACGTCAAAGACAAGGGGGGCTGAGCTGGGGAGAAGCTGCAGGAGCCTTAAGAGCTGACAGGGACCCCAAGAATAAGGCCTAACTGAAGAGAGGGTTTGACTGTGCCCCACTGAGTATCAATCCTAGTATGGGGTCCTCTTGCTAAGGTGATTGGGTCTAGGCTCCAGTCCCTAGCAGGGAGCAGGGCTTTGCTTCAAATCTCCCTGATGTTCTCTGGTGCCTGTGACATCGGGGTGCTCCTCCCTGATAATACATTTTTGGTGGGAGCTTAAGGACTGCCCCCCCCAGCAATGCACTGGCATCGTGGAGTCCAGGGCAGCTCTTTCCCACATGGTTGGCACAGGTCCCTCTCCTGAGCTCTTCCTCGTGTGTCTGTCCAGAATACAGCAGACATTCTTGGAAAGGGAGACACCCATTCAGCTGATAAGTCACCTTCCTCTGTGGTCCTAGTGTTCAGCCGCGGTTGTCCTTTCAGTGGGATGATGATAGAACCAGGGATGTGAATTGGACTGAGTCTTTCTAGGATACAGGATGACCCCTTGTAAATGCGTCCATCAGACCCCTTTGTCCATGACCTATTTGTCTAGGTCAGAAGGCCAGCATCAGAGTCAAGTGCAGAACATCTCCAGTCTCACCCTGCCTTTAAACCTCATTAGCCCAGCCCCTTCCCAAAGTCCAGAGCTGATTGGATGTAATTAGCATCTAATTGGATGTCTATGGTTCCTCTATGTGAGCAAGACCTTAAGGTCAAGTTTAGACAGCATGACTGTGCTGTGGTTCATTTTCTCCCAGACATGTCTTCTTTTTGTGGAGGGTAACGGGAAGAGCCATTTGCCATTCCTTCATCCACTTATTCAACAGACACTTGCAGAGCAGTAACTGATGCCCGGCAGACACCATGAACACACTGCTCTCCTTCAGATACAGTTGCGGGGAGAAAGGAAGCAAGCCGATGCTATCTCAGCGTGATCAATGCTGTGAGACAAACATTAAACAGTGTGAGGAAAGGTGACAGGAAAACGAGAGAAGCCGTCCGTGGTTTCTAGAACTGCAGCAGACATCCTGCCTGAGGTGGGGAAGTTCAAGGCCCACAAGTCTGCTGCGCAGAACAGCGATGGAGAATTACTGACTGCTGCTAAGACCTCGGGGAACATGAGGTGGGGAGGAGTCTTCCCTCAAGTCCCAAGAGCATTTCTTGTTGGGATGTTTGAATATAAGATAGCGCTACATCCTCCGAGTAGACATGTCCTGCTGTCTTATTCCTTCATTCATTTAACAAATATTTACCCAACAGTCTCTATCTTCCAGGTTTAAAAACGTTTTAATGAACTTTCCTTATGGATGTTATTTTCTGAGAGAAGGAAAAGGATAATAAGCTATTTATTTATTTATTTATTTATTTATTTATTTATTTATTTGAGTCTTGCTATACACTATGTTCCACAGGCTGGTCTTGAACTCTTGGTCCTCTTCCGACTCCAAGGTTACAGGAGCTCCACCTCACAACTTGGGCAGGGACCTGAATAAAGATAGGACTTAGCCATGTGACTGCCCAGGGGAAGACGATTCCCACTCAGTGGTCAGAAAGGCTTAGCTGTGTGAGCAAGGTGTGAGCTCACCGAACACGTGGGAAGAGTAGGAAGGAGGCCAGGGGAGCCCGGACAGGTGAGCAGAGGCAGCTGGGAACCAGAGCCATTTAGAAAAGCAGGCAGCCCCCTCCAGCTGCCTCTAGGAGGGTTTACAAACTCTGGCTTTTAACTCCAGGCCAGGCCTGGCAGTCTACACCAAGCAGGTTGAGTAATTGTACTTTTGTTCCACCCGCTGTCACAAAATACCTAACAAAAACAAGGTAAGGGAAAGGTCGTTGGGCTCCTGTTTGCAGTCCAGTTCGTTACCATGAGCAGGATAGGAATGGCAGCAGGTGCGTGAGGCAGCCGGTAACGTGCTCTGCAGCCAGCAAGCAAGGACCGAGGAATGCTAGCCAGCACTCAGGAATGGTGGGGTCTTCGGTTAAACTTTTCTAGAATTCACCCTCATAGATGTACTCAGAAGTGTATTCGTTCCACTGATGATTCTCAGAATGAAGCTGACGATTGGAGAGTCCACAGGGGCCGAGAACTAGTCCATCTGGCAAGAGAAGGATCTGCTCCTGCGCAGTACCCGGCCACATGTTGCCAGTCCCTACAACCGTGGGATTTGAGAATGGCAGAAAAATTATTGCCTTCTGGGAAATTCCTAAAAAAAAAAAAAACCCACCTAGCTGGACAACAGAGTGACTGCATTAGTGAGCATGTGCTACAAACCAGCCCCTTAGCCTCCTATGTGTGGTAATTGTAGCTCTTTTTCTAATTGGTCTTAATAATAAAAAAAACAGAGTCAGATAGCGGGGAAAATACTGAAAGATCAGAGAACTAAATGAGCCAGCCACTAGAGAGACCATTTACCTCATTTTGGTCCGAATCCTCAGACCAAAGTGGACAGGATTCTTTCTCCACAAATCCTCAGACCGAATAGGCTGAGCTCCTGTCTCCTTCCACCTTATATTCCTCTCTGTCCAATCATATCACTTCCCTGTCTCTACCTCGCTAGTGCTGGGTTTAAAGGTGTGAGCTATTACCGCCTGGTTCTGTTTCTTTTTCAGACTGAAATCACCTTGTGTAGAATAGGGTGGCCTTCAACTCAGAGGTCCATCTGCCTCTGCCTCCCAAGTGCTAGGATTAAAGGTGTGTGCCACCACTGCCTGGACTCTATGGCCAGCTAGTGGCTTAACTCTGCACTCAGATCTTCAGGCAAGCTTTATTTGTTAGCCACAAGTACTAGCATAGTTAATCCTCACATAGGGCTTTGGAGTATATACACTGTTGCTATCCCATGAGAAAGCTGGGGCCCAGAGAAAGAAAGAAAGTTGCCCCAGGTTGCTTGGCAAGTACCAATCCGACTTTGCCGTCAGAGGATGGAGTTTTCAAGCCTCTGTTTTCACCTGACATGTAGTTAAGTCAGAGATCCAGTCTCAGGCCCACACTGCTCAGCTCTTTCAATGAGCTCTGCCTGTCGCTCCAGCCTTTATACAAGTGTGCAGCTGGCACTTAGAAAAGAGCCCTTCTTAAAGCTGTGGCATCTGTGGTCATTCCTATAAGCAATGGTCCCCGGCTGTGGAGAGAGGGAGTAAACATGGGCACAGGGCCAGCTAGTCAGGTTCTGTTCAGTCCTACCCAGTGTGAGGCCCAACCTCAGCCCCCCCACCCCCGCTCAATGTGTTTCCATGTGGTGTGGATGCTGGAGCCCCTCAGCTGTCCCTGTGTTCCCATGCTACCTCTGGACACCTCCCTAGTCCCAGCACTTCCTCTTCTCTCGTCTGGAACAAAAAAAGCTGAGGTTAGGTTATTTATTTTTGGTTAAAAATTGCTGTTTCATTCAGAACCTGGTTCTGGAAGCAGAGAAACCCATGACTGTGTTGCTGGTTTCTGGCAGGGCCTTCTTATTGCATCCTAGCAGGAAGAGGGCATCACAGAACCAGATGGAGGAAGCGGGACTGAGTGGCCTTTATAATGAAGTTACTCTTGTGGTTCTCATGAATTTATTCATTTCTTCACGAGCGCAAGAGCCTTGTGACCCAATCACTACCGAAGGTCTCCTCTCAAATTTGTGTATGACTGAGAATTATGAAAGGCAGGGAGCGCCTTCAGATCACAGTAACTGAGGTGGATGGGCTTCTTGGATCTTCACGCAAAATAATCTAGTGATAGGGAGGATGGGAAGGCCGGTGCCACCTGCAGGGCAGTGAGGAAAGAGTCTCCTCGGAACACGACTACAGGAGGGGGCAATAAAAGATACAGGGTGGGAATGGAGGCAACATGGTGATGCATGCTTTATTATTATATATATAACAATATATAATATAGAATAATATTATATTATATTATTGTAATTATAATATTATATTATATAATACAATAATAAGAAGAAGGAGGAGGAGGAGGAGGAGGAGGAGGAGGACATGGTTCCATGTAGCCCAGGCTAGCCTCAAGAAGGCCTTGAACTCCTGAGCCTCCTACTTCCACTTTCTAAGTGCTGGGATTGCAAGCACGTGCCACCATGCCCAGTATCAGATGGTGCTGGAGCTCAGGCAGGGAAGCACTCTACAACTGAGCTATCCTCCTAGCCCTTAGCAGAGACTCTACGCTTTTATCCACAGGAAGGAGTGATTGAAGAAACCTGTGGCTGGTCACATGGCGATCTACATCAGTCTGAAAGGGAGAAGAGAGAGATCCGGGAAGTTCTGGGTGAGTCAACCTTGTGCTCTGAGTCCAACTGATTAGCAAGGGTGGCGTGCTCAGGAGACAAACTCTTCTAGCAAAGGAAATCAAGGTGGCTAAGTACAACATGGAGGTTGTGGGCTAAATTTTCTCTGAACCATAAACATGGCTACACGCTCAAAGGACACGCATGCTGTTTTTAACAGGCATGCACATGGGCGCGCGCGCGCGCACACACACACACACACACCGCTCCTTTCTTTTCCTGTTTTCCTTTTATAGATAGTAAGAAATAATACTCGGGCATTTACCTTTTTGTAAAGTTAGCAGCCATTCTCAACAATTAATCTTCAAGATATGTAAAGGGACCTCACCGTTTCTATTTATTTATTTATTTATTTATTTATTTATTTATTATGTATACAATGTTCTGTCTGTGAGTATGCCTGCAGGCCAGAAAAGGGCACCAGACCTCATTACAGATGGTTGTGAGCCACCATGTGGTTGCTGGGACTTGAACTCAGAACCTTTGGAAAAACAGGCAATGCTCTTAACCGCTGAGCCATCTCTCCAGCCCGACCTCACCTTTTCTAAACAAGTGTCTCTCTAAATAAAGTCCTGTTGGGTGGGCATACCATATTTATCAAGCCAGTCCCGTGGGTTTGCAGGTTACTTTCTCTTGTCTGCTGGAGTAGATCATAATGCATTAGGTCCACCTGTACCTCATCTGTCTGAGAAGACCTGTCTCGGCAGTAGGAGGAACTCACAAATGTGCCTTAAAAGAACGTGCACACCAGACTGCTGATGCTGCCAGGCCACTCTAGTGACAGAGCGTGTCTTTTACTTATGAAAGTGATGATTTCCCAACACTCCCACCAACCCAGGGAAGCATCAACTTGTTGGTCTTGTTAGTTTCAAGATGTCATCACCTTGTAGTTTTAATAGGTATTACTTGATGATGAATCATTTCATCGGTTCTCCATGCTTGAAGCTGTTTGTCTCTCTGCGCATGCTTCATACCCTTTCTGTGTTGGCTGCCTTCCTGGTTTATGACAGCGTACACCAGAGACCGTCAGCTAGGGAAGAGGAAAGGTTTATTGGGGCACACAGTGTTGCAGGTTCTAGTGACAGGCAGATGGCCTGTTGTTTGGGGCCTCTGGTGAGACAACAGGTGATGACAGAGACAGGAAGTGGACGAAGGGGCTTGCCTCCTGCTGGAGAAGCAGAGAAAGGAAGTTCTGGGTCTGGCTTTTTTGTCTGAGATGCCTCCAATGACCTAAGACCTCTCGCTAGTTCCTACCTCTCAAAGGAACTGCTAGACTGGGCCTTTATTGCAGGACACTTCCAGATACAAACTGTCGTGCTTGGCCTGAGCTTTAAATTGGATATTGGGGTTTTTTGTTGTTGTTGGTAGTGTTGTTGTTGTTGTTGTTGTTGTTGTTGTTGTTATTGTTATTGGTGGTGGTGTTGTTGTTATTGAATTATAAGAAGTCTGTTCTTTGTACCTTTTTAAAAATTCTCTGTGGATTCCTCTTTATGCATCCTAATCCCACTCATTTCCCCATCCCCTAGCATCTGCCCTCTGCTTTTGCAACCTGACCCCCCCAAAAAAAAAATTTAAAAGAAAAGCCAGAAACCAAAACAACAATAAAAAAAAGTTGAAAAAAATTCTCAGTGTAGAACTGTAGTGTGACCCCGTGAGTCACACAGTTTACCCTTCAGTCCATACATCTTCACTTGTAAGTGTTCATTGCTATGAGTCATTGCTCTGGTTCGAGGCCCCTGCTGCCCTATTGCTAATGGGCTCTCACGGGAACTCCTCTTGGATATCCTGGTGTTGTCCTGTGTCGTGGAGATCCTGCTGTTTTGGATCTGCAGGTCCGGCCCTTTCACAGGCTCCAACAGTTCATAGATGGGGTGGATGCTGGGGTGGGCTAACTGACAGCTCTGGTTCTGGGTTAGCTGGGTTGCTCAGCCTGCCAGCATTCCCTCATTGCCACCACTAGGGTGAGCTCTCCAGCACTGTCCCAAGTAGCTCAAGGAGCCTGCAGCAACGAGCCGGCCAGTTATCTGGCTCTCAGATGGTCATATCAGGGTCACCCACTTTCACACCACCAGGGTCAGCTCTACTGTTTTGCCCAGGGGAGGTGCAGGGCCTGTGCTCCCATGTGCAGCAGCCAGTGAAGGGAGGGCTGGTTTTCCCACCCTGTGACCCCAGGGTCAGCTTTCCCACCTGAATTATAAGGAGCCTTATGTCTCGTGTCTTCTACCTCCCCTCCCCCAACCTATGAGTAGCAACCACCCTAATGTGTTTATGCTAGGTTTATCCTTTGACCTAGACATACTTTAGAAAAATATGGTGTTGACTTATATATGTATGAATCATACATAAATTACAATGTGCTGCAATTAAAAATATCTCTTATTTGTGTGCCAAAGGTCCCCAGCCTTTGTGGTTGGCACCTTCACCGGCTGAGCCATGTTGCTGGCCCCATCATCTTTTTCCTTGCTAAAGACATTTTTCCTTTTGTAATTGGATTGCCAACGACATACATTTAGCCATGTAGCTGGAGCTTGAGGAATACTCTAACAGTCAGTTAGTTGTGGATTAGTCTAGAAAGAGTGACTGGAGCCCTGAGGAGCCCTGAAGGGTGGAGAAGGTTGTGTGAGAATGGGGGAAAGAAACAGCGCTGACCAGGAAGAGAGTGGAAGGCCCATGCCATAGGGTATTTTGTTTTGTTTTGTTTGGTGGGGGGTTGTGGATGGAGGGCATCCAGTCAGTGAAGATTCCCAGGGAAGGATGATGTCATACTGATGGGAACTTAGGGTGGGCTGAGGTCAGGAGCCCCCTCCCCCCCTCCACCCCGCAGCTCTCAAATCAGACGGGAGAGATCCAGTGCCACTGAACTCTCCAGGCATAAGGGAAAAGGACCCAGGCTGGTGGCAAGGCTACTCACAGGGAAATCCAGCCTCTCTGAGGCTATTTGCTAGACAGGACCTGGGAGGGGCAGGCAGGCTCCCAGGCAAGGGCGAGGAGGGTGCTCTTGGCACAGGAGCAGGCTGCTAAGTCTGAAGTCCTGTAGAGAGTTCATCTGTGGGTAGGACTCTGGGCTCATGGCTCCATGAGTCTTCAGCAAGAGGCTGGGAGGAAAACATGTGAGCGTGAGATCACGCTGGAGGAGCAGCGGGAAGGGCCGGAGAGGCTTGGCCGGAAAAAGAGCCCCGCGGCAGCTGTGTGCAAAGTTAATGGACAGGCTGGGCCAGCTGAGGAGACGTACGGTGCATTTTTAAGGACTCTCTGCCGTTCTGGAATTTGAGCCCGAGGTGGGGGTGGGGGTTGAGACAAGGTCTAACGAACTGTCCTTTCCCGCGGCTTTGGAGGATGCAGAACGGGTTTGGACTAAAAAGAGAGCAGATGCTTTAAGAAGCCAGTATGCTGGCTCAGTCCCCCGGGGCTGGGAGGCCCAAGCACTGCTCCTGCAGGGAGTCCCAACCCTGAGGGTGACAAAGTCGGAGCAGCTTGGGTCTGTCTTCGCTGTACAGAGAGCTCCGGACATCTCAGGGCTGTGCTGCTATGGGCAATGTTAAGCATGGCACTCCTTGGCGAGAGGGGGGAGGATGTGACCTTTCTGGTCACCCAGGAAACGCCTTGGGTTGTCTTCCTCCTTCACCCCGTCAAAGCATACCTGGTCTTTTTTTTTTAATAGTTCCATGCTTTGCTGCTAACTCTACACACCTGGTTTTCCAGTCAATGATTAATAACTGCTCAGAATGAATGAGCACTGTGAAGAAGACATTATGCCTTGTCTCCGAAAGAGAAAGTGTGAGAACTGCTCAGACCCAGCTGTAGTGTTGACTCGGTTTTGTGTTCTTGTCATGATCTTTGGCAGGAGTGTTTTTCTTCTATAGTATTTTTATTTAT
Source organism: Microtus ochrogaster (assembly GCF_000317375.1). NCBI lineage: Eukaryota > Metazoa > Chordata > Mammalia > Rodentia > Cricetidae > Microtus > Microtus ochrogaster. Next base: position 53,105,695 of record NC_022011.1, on the reverse strand, counting down.
TAGCTTTCTTTGAGTGTACGAAGCATCTTACCTTGATAATACCATCTGTGAGACTACAGGTTTACTATAGCAGCTGTGATTGTCTTAATGCAGATTCACATAAATGCTTAACTATTAAAAATGCTCAGTTTGTATATCACACCCACTTAGACACAGCCCTGCATTTGTGTATCCACAGAGAGGTAATCTGGGAACCGAAGCTTCCTCCTAACCCTATGCACGAGAGGATAAAACTATTTCCTCTACCTCCTTAGTGACTGGGAACCAAAAACGAACCAGTCAAAAGACAGATCAACAAGAGTGGCTGGATTTTTAAATGATAACATTAAAGGCCTATACACCTAACTTAGCAGAGAAAAAGAGGGGCAGGAAAAGACTTCTCTAGGAAGAATACATAAGTTTCTGTCAGGAAGAAAGAAAGATTTAAGAGAGGGAGAAAGTTTGTGAAATTGTTTGCATAGGTATGGACGGTCTTGCTGTCTTCAGGGCCATAAAATGGTCCTGTAGAAGGGACTGGCTAAAGTGTGTTTTCTGTGTTCCCTTCCAGGAAGCCGTTTGTAGCTGCCTTGCTTCTCCAAGGTTGCTGCGTTCTGTCGTGGAGAATGGAGTCCTGTCTAAGAATGCTCCATTCGTATCTGTTGAATCTCTAACTGTCTTTACCATGACATTTGTTTGGGGAGACTGGGGCTATCATGGGGACCCGGGGCTCCCTGATTAGACTAGGCTGGTTGTCAGGGAGGTCCCAGGATCCTCTGTGTCTGCCTCCATAGTGCTGGGACCATGAGCAGGAGCCACATGGTGCAAATTTTTAGGTGGGTGCTGGGGATTGAACTCATGCCTTCATACTCAGATGGCAAGCAAGCATTTTCCCAGCTGAGCTAGCGCCCTAGTCCATAAGTTTCTTATTTAATAATATACTTTGAGCATCTTTCTGTGAAATGCTTTTTAAAACTGAGATCAGTCACGGTTGCCCGGGTTCCTCTGGCTGAGGTGGAGGAAGTGAATATTTTTGCTGTTATAATGGTGAGCTGGTGTACTCCAACAGATGGTTGGTGGGTGCCTTTTGGTGTGGGAGGGTGATTAACTCTGGAGACCACTCACTGATCACATGAGAGGGAGAGACATAAGGCTATGTGGAAAGTGCTCACTGTAAAAGCTCCCAGCCACAAGGTGAGCGCGCACAGGGAGGGGAGCCTTGGGGAGAAGAGTGAACTTTCCTGGGGGCAGAGGAAAGCCAGGGCACCCTGGCTTGGGTACTGTGCCCAGGAGCCCCAGTCCACACAGACAGGGGGTCTTTAATTTGACCAGACCGGGTAGAACAGAACTGCTTCCCCAGGTCACCTGATCCAACTCAGGATTGAGCAGCCAATGCAGAGGTAGATTGTAGCAGGCTTTTTCTATTACTTTTGGGCCACCAACCAGCTTCCAAATCATGACATAGAGACATTTTATTAATTATGAATGTTAGGCCTAACTGAGGCTCATTTTTTAGCTGGCTAGCTCTTTCGACTTAAATTAACCTGTTTCTCTTCTACTTTTTGCCTCTGGGCTTTTCACCTTTCTTTATTCTATTTGTCTGTCTTTCCTTCTTACCCTGTGGCTGGTGGGCTGGCCCCTGGTCTCTCCCTCGTTCTCTGCTCTCTTTTCCGCTCATTTTTCTTTCTCAAGCCGAGATTTCTCCTTCTATTTATTCTCTCTGCCTGCCAGCCCTGACTATCCTTTCTCTATTGACTGTTCAGCTTTTTATTAAACCAATCAGGTGCCTTAGGCAGGCAAGGTGAAACCAATATAACACATCTTTTCATAGTTAAAATAATATACCACAACAATAGACACTTGCACTCTGCTGCTGAGATGTATACTTAGTCCGGCTTACCTTTTTTTTGTTGTTTGTTTGTTTTTTGTTTTGTTTTGTTTTGTTTTTTTGGTTTTTTTGAGACAGGGTTTCTCTGTGGCTTTGGAGCCTGTCCTGGAACTAGCTCTGTAGACTAGGCTGGTCTCGAACTCACAGAGATCCGCCTGCCTCTGCCTCCCGAGTGCTGGGATTAAAGGCGTGCGCCACCACCGCCCAGCTTTTCCTTTTTTTTTTTTAATAGTATCTCACTACACTGCTCAAGCTGGCCTTGAACTTGCTTTGTAGGCCAAGCAGGTCTTAAACTTGCCATCTTCCTGCTCAGTAGCTACTCTCTAGTAGCTGCATGCAGGCCTCTGCTGCCGTGCCCACTTTCATAACTTCCTGACTTCTTTAGGAAGCAGTAGCACCCATAGCCATGGGTGTGTTGGGAGGTTGACAGTGGCATTACCTATGGATTCTTACATCATACCTTGTCTTGACTCTGAGACACGTCCCACTACCCAGTTCTAAGACACAAACACCCAGGCCTGGCCTTTGGCCCTACAGTTGTTAGACATTGAAGACCTAGTCCACTCACCTCCAGGATTTGCTCTGATCCCTGGGAACCCATCCTGGCCAGTGTGTTATAAACACCTAACTTGCCAGAGGGAGGTGGGGGGGGGGGGCTGGTGTCCTCCTTTCTGTACTCTCTGAGGACCCACGCTTGCAGAGCTCCAATTGCTGGCAGGGGATGGGGCTCTGACTGGAAATAGATCACACAGCTGCCTCACCGCAGGCTTCTCCAAAGGAAAGAGCTTTTCAGGGGCAGACTTAGAGACCTGTGAGATGCAGCAAGCCTCCCGTGTCGCACTGCTTGCTACCGAATTCAGTATTTCAGATCTGCCAGCCCAAGAGTTTTGAGACATTTTGATTGGGAGGAAAATCTTCAGGGTTCAACACAGGAGCCCCACTGGCTGAGAGAGAGGGCCTGCCCTTTACCTCAGTGTTTCAGTGTTTCTGTCTGCAGCACGTGAATGGTAGGTAGCAAGGTAGAGGAAGGCTATCTGCTGGACCCTGCAGGGCTGTTTACTGTCTGAGCTCCAGTAGCTACTCTGACCCCAGTCTCCTCATCGGCCTCACATACTGGACAGCGAGACTTCATCCATAGGCTCCTAAGGGAAAGTGCCTGGATTAGGAAAGCCTGGCGAAAGTCTGCCGATCTCCGTGCACTCCGGTGCTCACCGCGTGAAAAGACGCCTCTCACTGACACCACCTGTGCAGAAGGGCTTCCTCTGTGGGCAAACAGGAAGTAGCTCACCTCTCCGGAGAAGGAGGGCTCTGGCCATACTGCATATCTTGGGCTGTGTGGGCTGCGTGCTGCAGAGTGTGTGGTCACATCAGGATGCATTTGGGTTCTTGGGAGGGCGTGGTGGACTGGGGAGAGACTCAATGAATGGACGAGGATGCTCTGCCAATCATTACTTGGGACTCTGGGATGGGGGCGGGGCATAATGTCCCTGTGGAGACCCTCGAGGGATCTTCCACCCAGAGATTTGCTTCTTATAGTAGCAGGAGATGAAAGTTATGAGAGGTGCCTGCAGGCTGAGGACTCCAGCAGTCAAGAAAGGCCTCATACCCACCCTGTCTGGAAGGTGAGGGAGAGGCAGATTTCTCTCTTGTTTCGAAGTGAGCAGAAAAGAGCCATCTGTTAAAGGGAGGGACAGGTACTCCACTGTCAAGTGAATGAAGTTCATGGTCACAGGAGGCTGTTGACCCCTAAATGAACAGAACTAGGAAGGAAGGAAGGAAGGAAGGAAGGAAGGAAGGAAGGAAGGAAGGAAGGAAGGAAGGAAGGAAGGAGCGGATTGATTGCTCTGAGCAGCATCAAACAGCTTCAGGGAGCAGAGCATACTGGACCACTAGGGAGGCAGAAGCCCCAGTCAACAAGACAACCCTGCTCACCTCCTTGTCTCTTAACACACCATGATCTTCTGCCTCGACCATTGCCTCCCGGGGTCACTCATCCAGAAACTCTCTGTGGCCATGTTCAATGAAGGCTCACTTACATTCCTTTTTAATCCTCCCTGACTTTCCAGTAGCCTCCAGCCCAGCCAATTGCCTCCTCCTTCGGAAGTAACCTGTCTCTCACTATTGTCTTTCTCTAGCCTTCTTGATAGCACCTCACCAGCCTCCTTTACAGACCTCTCCTCTCCCATCCTGATGGACCCCACCACCCTGGGCTCACATACGTCTCTGGGGCCACACTAGCCCCTAAACTCTAAGCATGGTGTTCAGTTGCCTGCCTCACAGATCTCTAAATCCGTGTTTGAAAAGTTGAACTCGTTTGTTTGTTTGTTTGTTTGTTTGTTTGTTTGTTTGTGACAGGGATTCTCTGTGTAGCCCTGGCTTTCCTGGAACTAGCTCTGTAGACCACCAGGCTGACTCCAAACTCACAGAGACCCAGCTGCCTCTGCTCTCAAGTTCTGGATTTAAAGGAATGCGACCCGCCCAGAAAAAAGTTGAACTCTTGATCATCTCCCCAAAACTTCATCTCCTGGTGCTTTTCCACTTCAGCAAGCCCTGTGCAATCTCTCAGACCAGAAGTCTGGAAGTGACCCTTGACTTCCCTCCGATCTGCTTAAGCAGGCAGACTTCTCAGTGGTCCCCAGTTTCTAAGTCCCCAGTCACACCTCCTCCTCTCTCTCTGCCATCATTGTTCTCACCCAAAACAGTGTCCTCCCTTACCTGGACACCTCCCCCAATCCAGAAGCTGCTTGCCTGGGGGTTTGCTCTCAGGGAGCCCCTAGTGCTTGTTCTTCTTTCAGTGGGACAAATGGTTTTAAAAACAAATACAGAAACCTCCTTTGGCCCTCAACTACCAACTCCACATGCACCTTGGTCCACAGTTGAGGACCCAGTGTACTCCAGTGGGCCCCGCCTCTCCTGTCTGAGGACTTCCTCCAGAGCCAGAGCTACTTACTGTTACCCAGACATTAGACTTCCCATCGCCAGTAATGAATTATACCTGCAGCCTACACTGCTCTTCCATGTTGGGTCCTTTCCACGTGGTTACAAATAACACATCTCTGCCTAGGCCTCCCCTGACCTCCACGACAGTGAGCTCACCCTGCCACCCTCCCTGGTTTCCCTCCACCCCTTCCTGCCCACACTCTAGACATTCAGTGAGCAGGGGCTGGTACCTAGTGCACTGGCTTCTTTTCTGTCTCTAGATTGGAAGCTCCCTGGGAACAGGCAGTGTGTTTTACGACTCGCTGGTCAGCAGCTTCTAGTGTGAGGACAGGAACACGGAAGGCACTGGCTAGAACGCTGCACACCAGAGGGAAGGCTAGAGCCTGGAGAGAGGTTTGCTTCTGGGTGATAGATTTAGGTTTCAGGTTTATCTGGGTTGTGGGGAGAGCTGCAAAATCAATCCCAAACGCAGGAGGTATTGAATGCAGCGTGGATGACGGAATGGACAAGGCTATGCTGAATTGGAGGTGTTTGGGAGGTTAAGCTGTGCACAACACTTACCATCTTAGAAAGTGGTTGGTTTAGGCCTGCCAGGACCATTAGCGTTTCATCTAACGCATCAAATACGCACAAGTTCTTGGAAGCTGGCAAATTGTCATATTAGTTGTGGCTTGCCTTCTTCCTACTTTACTTATTATCAGCCTGCAGGTCCAGGTCTGAAGCAGAATCCTCAGTTTCCCCTCAGGTTGGCTCCTGGAGCAGAACCTAGTCCTGTCTTGGCCCCTGTCTGGCCCCACCTCTTTCCCTCCGTGCGAGTGGGGGTGGGGGATGGGTGACTCCACCCGAGTCTAAGCCTACCCTCTACCCTACCTCTGCTATCAGTCCTCTATGTGGAGCTGCAATGTGCTGGGGGGGGGGGGGGGGGGGGGG
>NC_022011.1:53084551-53099861 GCF_000317375.1 Microtus ochrogaster | reverse complement strand
GGGGGTGGAGGACCACACAGGCCCAGAGCAGAGAATTCTAACTCTCCACACCCAGAGGAGTATGTGGGTCCAGGCAGAAACATCGCTGGATTCTCTCCCCCTATTAGAGGAGGACAGCTGGAGGAAGGCTGCGTGAGCCCGAGACAGGCCCTCTCAATGTAGGCCACCCGCACAAGGCCAGTAATTGAAGCCTTGGACAGCACCACTGTTGTGGGCAGGCCAGTAAAGAGGACCCGGGCAAGGTAGATGGGTTTGCGGGGGCTGGAACTGTGGCTAGGGTAGAGTCCGGCGGAGCTGTGACTGAAGATATGGATTGTTTACATTGACTGCGGTTCCCACTGGCCTCCGAGCCTGTCCCAGGGACTTGTGTCTGGGACTCACCTCTTGCGAATGGGCCGTGACTAACTGCTCGTGTGCTCCGAAGGCCTAGTTTGACTCCCAGCTTTGCAACTTCCCGTTTGTGCAAGCTGAAGCGCAGCTGCTTCTGTGCAGAGACTGCAGCCGTCATGCTTGTGAGGTCAGAGTGAGAAGCGGTGAAGGAGCTTTTCGGTGGGGCGGAGGGGGGGGGGCTTTGGTAACATAACATCATATCTCAGGTATCATCAGTGGCACAGGACATAACCATATAAAAACTGAAATGTCATATGTGAAAAACAAAATGCTTGACTTGAGACCCTTCTGTCTTCCATTGGTAACCTTCCAGGAGACCTAGCTAAGGCAGACTCAGAACCTGCGGCAAAACCACAGGGAGGAAGGAGGAGGGGCCTGTTCACAGCCCAGGCCTCATCTTCCCCTTTCTCCCAGGCCCTGGCGTCCGTGGGGAGAAGGCCAATCAGTGGCAGGTTCTGGGATTGTGTTCCAGGGTAGCAGCTTCCAAAGAGCAGGCGGCATAGACAGTGTATGGGGCGCTGGGAGATGCTGAAGCCGGAAGTGGAGGCCCTTGTCTTGTGGGCAGGAAGTGTGAGGTACTGAGCTGTTCTGAGGGCTGGGGAGCCCTGGGGAGCGGGAGGGGTGTGTGTCACGGTGGTGAGGGGAACGGAAGTCGGAAGCGTCAGTCACCACATTCGCAGGCGGGCAACTGAGCAACAGAAAGTGTTCCCGGAGTCCAGGAGAGCCCCTAACTTCTAGTCCCTAAAGGTGAGCTAGGTGGGCTTACCGGGGGTGGAGCTGGGGTTGTTTGGGTTAGGGGACCAGGAAATAGAGAGTTTTATGAGGGCCCTTGTGGTTGAGGCTAGGGACAGGTGCACCGAAGGGAGACAAGTTTCTGGGCTTGATCAGTCACTACTTGGATATCAGATACGAGCCTGACCTCACGGGACCCTTGCCTTCCCGTCCGTCCGTCCCCCCCCCCCACCACCACCACCACCACGCTATCTATCCTCTGTCTAACTCTCAATCTGGCCCTTCTCTGACGTCCTCCCTCCTTTCCCTGGGACCTCTAGAAACTTTTAAGGTGAAGAGGCAAGGCTACCTGCCTTAAGTCTTCATGGCTCCTGTGGTTGAGGTCCCAACTGGTCTTGACTGTAGACCTTAGAAGTCTGGGGACTCAGGAGGGTGCGGGAGCGATTCTGGGTGTGGCCACGGTACAAATGGTGTCAGGGCTTAGGCCCTTAAGGTGCTCCCTGCTCCGCCCTATACTCCAGCCCCACCCAAAAAGGCTGGAGTTAGAAGAAGGAGCCCCCTCTCAACTTGTTTAGCCTTGATTCAAGACTATTTTTCTGATGTGTGAGAGGCACTCCCTAAAATGTCCCTCTATGAGACACTGTAGGCCCATTGGGGCCCCTTGGAACTGGTCCTCAGCTGCTTCCATCTTCCAGGGCCTGAAATTCCATAGTTAAAGTCATTTTTCTACTAAAAGGCTGAGACAGTTGTCCCATCAGGACCAGGACTATTGAAAGAATGGGCTCCAAGCAGGTGCATCCCCAGCCCTCTGGGACTATGGAGCATCTTAGTACTTCCTCCAGCTATGAATAGGAACCACTGGTAGAGAGCATAACCCCGATCCTGGATGAGAGGCCCAAGGAAGGGGAGGTCTGACTTTGACCTCCTAGGGGTCCTTCACCTTCTGAGGCCACAGCTGCTCCTGTGCTTTGATTTAGGTCAGCTCTCCACCCCACATCCCTTGCTCTCTTTGTGAGCATGAGCTGGTTTTACCATGTGTTATAGGGGGCCCTTACCCCCCACATTTGCATGAAGGCACCCTTGGGAGCAAGATATGGGACCTCCCCTAACCAGTTCTCACAGTGCTCTGGGCCCAGGTTCAGGCAGAGGAACCAGTCCTGTCCCTCCGTTCCAGGAAGCTCCATTTGCTGTGGGTGTCTTCTGATTTGGAGGTTGTGGATGCCCTTCCCCCAGGGACACTGCCACTGCCTGGGCTACACAGACTTGACAGCTCACCTCCCATGTCTCTGGAAGGGTCAGGGCTGTTATGGGGTCAAAGGAAGGAAGCAGACTAACTTACTAAGTTTGTTAGCTTAAATTATAATGTGTGTGTCTGTGTGTGTGTGCACACATGTGTATGTGTGTGTGTATAGGGAGGTGTCATATTCCAGACAGAGAGGTCTGAGGGCTGTCTCCTTCAGCAGGCCAAGAGCTGACAATATGTGTATCTAGATGAACCTGACAAGGAGGTGTGTGTGTGCTTGCGTGCATGCGTGCGTGTGTGTTTCGCTTACTTTTGCTTCTCTGGGTGAATGGCAGCTGCAGAGACGTGACAATTCCTTGCTCATCTTCTGAGGCCTGGACCTAGCGTCAGCGCTCAGATTAGTCCCATTGCACGGCAAACCTGCTGGGTGGCCTTCCTGTCCAGTTTCCTTATTCTTCAGATAAGGGAGCAGGTGAAGTCTCCCTGTCACAGGGTCAGGCAGTTGTAGATTTAGGATGTGATTATAGTCTGTGAGCCTCTTCATCAGATTCTCCACTGTCACCCTGATCCAGGTGGTCACCCTTCCTCCTCAGGAATGACTGTCTCCATACTCGATCTCTCTCGTTCTTTCTCTTGTTTGTTTGTTCAAGACAGGGTTTCTTTATGTAGCCCTGGCCGTCCTGGAGCTAGCTCTGTAGGCCAGGCTTGCCTCAAACTCACAGAGCTCCGTCTGCTTCTGCCTCCCAACTGCTGGGATTAAAGGCAGGTTCCATTCTTAAGCTAGAACAGAAACCTAAATCTGTAAGCCAAGAGTAAAAAGTAAATCCATTGTTAAAAAAAAAAAAAGTAAAATCCAGGTGTCCTCTGTTCCCTCCAAAAACCAAAAAAAAAAAAAAATTTATGGGATGTGGATGTTGCTCAGTTGGTAGTCTTTACCTAACGTACACAAAGCCCTGGGTTTGGTCCCCAACACCGTATATACCAGGTGTTCCAGAGCACCCCTGAAAGTCTAGAATTCATGAGGCAGGGGTGTTAGTATCACCCATGAGTTTAAAGCCAACCAGAGGTGGTACATAAGAGGACCCTGTTGTGACAAAACCAAAAGAAAAAAAAAATCCTTGAAGCTCTAGGGTAGAGTAAGAGGGACTGACCTCCTGGTCCCCGTGTGTCACTTGCCTCCCACCATCTCTATGTCCAGCTTAGCAATATCTTTCCTGAAAAAATACCCTCCTAGTGAAAATCACCCGAAATGCGGAGCTCAAGACTGAGGCAGAAGGCACACAGTGCAGCAGCGCGGCTCCCTTTCCTACCTCACTGCCTGGTCACTCCTCACATTAGCTTCTGGAACTCGAAGGCTTTTCCTGCACCTCGCAGAATGTGTCCTTAAACTTCTGGAGGAATCCCAGCACTCCGGAAATTGAAGGGCCACTTTATTTATTCAGAGTCAACAGAACCTAGTTTAGGAGGCATAGCCTTTTACTGCCAAATCTTTGCCTTGCTGAAATGAGAGATTTTGAAAGAGATTTTACTGGTCTGGCCAAAGAGTTTAGTCAGCAAAGGAGCTTGCCACCAAGCCCAAGGAGCAGAGTACGATCACGGGAATCCATATGAAGAAGGAGAGAAATGATTCCTCCATGCTGCCCTTACACGCAAATACAAAATATAAACTAATACACGTAAGAAAGATGGGCGGGGGTGGGGGGATTTCACTGAACTTGGGAAGTGGGAAAAGTCAAGAAAATTCTAGAAGCTTGCCTAAGGTATGCATGTACTCTGCTCTCTTGTTTCTCATGGCGGAGAAGGGAGGGCACTGGTCTCAGTTTTCACCCAGGTGACCGCTAGGGACTACACCCTGCCGGTCATCCGACTCATCCATTCTGGTAGGAAGACCTAAAAGCTAGAGAAAGGAAGAAGCTCACTGACTTGTGGGTAGGAAGCAAGTGTGGCTTAGGGGAACCCTACACCTGGGTCCGGACCCCAGCTCCTTCACTGGTTTGCTGAGCCACCTAGAAAACTGTGGACCTCCCCAAATCTTGGCTTCCTCGCTAGAGAGAAGTGGGTCTTTGGGTTTGCCTCATTCATGGGAAGCCTGGTGAGAGATGAGCTCCTGGCTGTACAGCTGGATAACTAGGTCCTTTTGTAGGGGCGAGGTAACATCGACTGCACCTTCTCCCGTGGCGTTTAGGTGCCAGATAAAACACAGACTGCTCAGTTAAATGTGACTGTCGGATAATGTCGTAGGGTGTTTCAAGCATGTCACTGATACTGGGAGTGCTGGAATTTGGTTTGGTTTTGTTTTTCATTCTTTTAAAATCGTTATTGGGTATGAACCCAGGGCTTTGTACATGATAAATGCTCATCTCTTGCCCACATCCCTTACGTGTTTATCTGCCTAATTTAGCAACCCCACCATGAAGATGTACCACCTGTTGAATGTCTAAGAGCAGGCCAAGCCTGGGTTGACAGTGATGGCAGCTTCCCTCTGAGGTGGGACTCTCTATAAGTGGGCCCTCCTTAAATGACCCTCAGTCACAGGGCTAACCTTCTAGATCCATCCACTCACTCTCAGTAGCAAGGAAGGGTATCTCCAGGACCTGTTGTCCTTCCTTCATCCCCACACTTTCTGCTGCTTGCCATGGAGGAACTGAACTGTCCCCCCATGGGTTGCTTCTGTATTCTCGGGCACTACACAACAGGTAAGACCTCCCCCACCCCTCTTTACCACCTGCCTGAGCTAGGAACACAGTTTGAGGTTTGAAGCCTGGAAAGACTCCAAGGGGATGGTGTTAGCAGAAGCCAGCCCGGCCACAACCCCCTGTGACACAAGGAGAGAGGTTCCTTCAGTAGAGAGGGGACTGTGGAAATCATGGGGTGAAGGGCAAGGGGGTCTGAAGTCAGAGCTGGGACTCCCATTCCATTTGTAGGTTGTTAAGCCAGGTTCGGGCTGTGGCTTCCTTGTTTGTGTGATGGGGAGGAAGCAGGTGTGTCTTCCAAGGTGTCAGGTTACATGGATGGATTGCAGCGAGCAAAGGCACAGCTAACTGAGTGCTTAGAAGGGGCTGTAATTCCTGGGTGTATGGGAGTCAGCGATGGCTGGAGATTGGGAACGCCTCTCACGTGTTCCTTTATTTTCTGTTCCCCTACGTGCACCACAGTTTTCAGGCACACCTCCAGTCTTTTGAGATAGAATTGTGTTTGAAGAAAGTAAGACAGAAGGAATTATGTTTGAAGAAAGTAAGACAGAAGGAAATTAAAGAAACATTTGATGAAGCCAGCGGGGGTGGGGGAGAGGGGTGTTTAACACTGGAAACACACATCACACATCTGTGTACTTAGATCTGCACTTCCTGGGGACAACACAAGAGGGAAGCAGGTCCCAAATTGTGAGTTTCAGCATCCAGTGGATTAAAACAAGCCTGTCACTAAGAGGGATGGGGCCACTCTGGAAGCCATGTAGCCGTGCATCTCACACTGGTGGAGACTCCTTCTCAGCGACGACATTCCTGATGTTCCTTTGGGGATCTGCTGAGGGGCCCACCTCAACTGCGAGAGGGAGCAATGTACCAGAAAACTCCCTTCTCATTTGAAGCCTGAGGCACACATGGCCGTTGCTTTCTGGGCTCACCCTCTCTGGAAGTTGAGACTCTCCCCTTTAGGAAACAAGTGCTGTGCTCCTTGGTGGGAGCAGAGGAGCTGAGTGAGTAAGGAACCCCTTAGCTGCTTCTGCCTTAAGCTTCACACAGCACATTAGGAAGCTGCCAAGGAGCTAGCCTTGTCCATGGCGCAGGCTCACAAACAGAACCCGTACTCTGAGAAGGTAGGCAGGCGTGGCTTTGCTGGCTTGGGGCCGGCTGCTCCTTGCCGCTTGCTATAGCCTATGTCTGACTCATGCTCACTCTGGCTTCCAAGTCTTTTTGGCTTTCTTCTGCTCTCTTGGTGCCCTGAGGTGTTCTAGCCGTTTCTACCCCACCTACCCATCTCTGCCTTCTCTGATCCAGCTCCCAAGAGAAAGACCTGAGCTGACCTTGTATTCTTTTCGTGCTGAGGACCTCTTCAACCAAGAGATGGGTGTCTTTAGAATAAGCGCCATTCTGATGCCAGTTTGAAGTTGTGAGGTCACAGGGCATGTCTGGTACCCCCTTTCCCATGGAAGGGCAGAGAGGGCAGTGTCCCTTAGCAGATGCCCCGGACATGGGTTCTGAACGTGTCTAGCACTTTGGACACAGGTCTCTAATCTATGCTCCCTTTGGGCATTTACAGGCTGGATGTGGGTTTCCAGTTCGCACCGTGGCTTGTGCGCCTACTAATTCATGAAATGGGATTGTGAAAACAGACACTGCCAAGGGCTTCGTCTCAGCTTTTGCTCTCTGGATGATGGGTGACAATAGACCCTCAGACCACCCCAGGCCCAGGGAATTTCTCAACATCCGCCTGGAAGACAACCTACAGCCCTACCCAGGGACATGTCCAAATGAAATACGTAGCCATCCATGCCCTTCCGAGCCTTGCCGGGAACACTCCTGGCCCTTTGACCCCCCAGAATCCACCAGGCATGATGCTCATCTCGGTAGCTCTGATGCGGAGCCTACTCGCCTGGGAAGTTACTCTTTCCAGGGGGAGGCCAGGCAGACACCAGCATCGCCACAGCCAAGGGGGGACAGCTGCTCTTTGGAGAGGCCGCAGCAGAACCAGAGCTCATCCGCACAGGTGGTGTTCTGGGCTGGCATCCTGCAGGCCCAGATGTGTGTCCTGGACTTGGAGGAGGAGCTGGAGAAAACAGAGGGACTCAAAGCAGAACTGAGGTGCTGCATCCCCCCACCTTCTAAGGACTTCCTTGAGGATGTGGGCCTGAGCCCCAGCCTGCCCAAGGAGGATGAAGACTCTGGAGATGACGGCGGTGAGCCTGAGGAGGAGAATCAGGCCTGGCCAAGGGGGCAGATGCCAGGCTCCTCCCCAGAGTGGGGTGCTGAGGAGGACAGCATCTTCTTTGACAATCCCCTCTTTCTGGAGAGCCCTGAGTCAGACACCAGTACGGAAGGAGAATGCTTTTCCTGGGGGTACCCAGATTCCCACCCAGAGATGAAGTCTCATAGCCCTCAGGCCCTGGATTCTTCACTCCAAGAAGGCACAGGGCTCTGGAGGCCAGAAAGTGAGCTGGATTTGGGAAGCAACTCTGCTGATCATGGTGGGTGTGCCACCCCTCCATTCCCTGTGCCTTCCTATAAGCTGCACCCCTGCTTGGCCTTAGGGTCCACTGAAGGGACTCCCACAGTACCTCCTGGTCTGGAGCGTGAGGTAAGTTGGCTGAGGAAGCCAGCTGAGGGCTGTGCTGGGGACATGGCAAGGAGGGCCTTCTTCAAGGGGCACAAGGCTAGGATACTGTTCAGAAGGTAGAGTTTGGGGAGCTCTAGGGTGAGAGAACTTCAAACTGACTCTTGTGGACGCAGTTGGGGAGACAGCTCAGTGGTAAAGTTCATGGACCTGAGAACCTATGTAAAAGCTGGGTGTGGCAATGCACACCTATACCTATAACCCAGAACTGGAGGGAAGAGTGTGGAGGCAGGGGGATCCCAGGATCTCAAAGGCCAGCTGGCCTAGCCAAAATGGCAAGCCCCAGGTTTAATAAGAGATACTCTGTCTAAAAATAAAGTAGAATGCAACAGAGGAGGACACTAGTATCAACCTCTGTCTTCTGCATGTTGGGCATGCTCACCTGAAAGCACCACTCAGAGAGAGAGAGAGAGAGAGAGAGAGAGAGAGAGAGAGAGAGAGAGAGAGAGAGAGAGATACACAGAGCACATAGAAATATGTCTCTCTGTACAACGCAGATACACAGACACATAGACACAGACACACATACACCCTCTCACACACAAAGATCAACTCATGTAGACTTCAGAATAATGAGAGATTTTATCAGTACAATAATGTCGCTTGGAACACAGAAGCTGTTAACTCCAAGGAGTCTCCATGTTACCGGCTTCAAGGAGCTAAGTCTAGATGACTGGCTTAGAGAACAGACAACACCTCCCTTCATGGTGTCCCAAGCCTTTCTGGGATCCTCCCTCCTACCTCCCAAACATCTCTAGCTGTCACGGAGCTGTCTAAGAAGACTTTTGTCCCCAAACAGAGAGCTGTCTATGTCAGGAGACTTGTCCTCTCTTTTGAGAGATTTTCTTGTTACTCAAGCTCAGAAGCCTTCATTTTCCTGTTAGGCAGGGTCAGTAGATCAGGCCCTTGTGACAATGACATAGGAGCCTTGATTTCAATCAGGGTTTGTCACAAGCTATAGGAGGCCAGCAGGGGACAGTTTTCCCAGAATTCTCTGCTTTATAGATAAGGGGAACTTAAGATGGCAGAGAAGGCTGTAACCTAATCTCTCCACTCCCAAAGAACGGTGGCGATCAGAGGCCTGCAGTCTTTTGGCAATGCCTCATCCCAGGACCTCCTTCCAAGGCTCTAAGTCTTTAGTGGGAAGCCTGGGAACCCTGCCCTGGTGGGGCTGGCCATCATCCTTCCTATGACACACCTCATCTGGGGTGGGAACAGCCACACGTGGAGCCATCTAAGCAACCTATGAGGAGGAAAGGTCTTAGAGGGAATGGGGAAGGGCCTGGAACAATTTTGTGGGCAAATCGAATGTTCCTTCTTTCAGACTTCTCTGGAAGATGGCCTTAGCCCTGGCTCACCTAAGGCACCTTCCGCGAACCACAAATTGATCCAGCAATCAGATAACTTTGGATTTGACCCTAGACCTGCCATCACCACGTGTCCTACGCAGCCTTGGGTAAGTCTCTTCCCCTGTGTGCCTTACCTTCTCCATTGGTGAAGAACCCTCGCTGCACTGCTTTCCAGGGCTCCTATGGCATGGTGCCTCTCCCCATCCACAGTTCCTCTTCTGAACTGAGAACCCAGACTGTTGTCCATGGGCTTTGGGAGAAGGGAGGGGCTTCCATGCAGTCTTGACCTCGTTCATTCCAGCTCTTCCCATTCTTCTCTATTCATTTCCCTTGACTCCCAGGGCTCACAGACACCCCAGAGCCTCTCGGATCTGGCTCCACCTGTATTTAAGTACCAGCAGGTAGAAGATCCTTCCTGGCCCCAGGAACCTCTTATCTCCCAGAACAGAGGTGAGATCCAGTGTGGGGATCTGGGAAACTGAGAGGTGGGGGTGCTTTGGAATTCAGAGTGGAGACAAGGTCCTTGTTGGACTCATTGCACCATGTTGGAGCCAGACATACTTAAGATGAACTCTTCTATGCCTTCATAAATAAAATGAGCTTTCCAATACTGATAGAATGAAGGGCTGTACACAAGACACAGAATTTCTCTTGTCTGGATCTTACTGGCCCAGCAAAAGTCCTGAATCCTGAGGTGTCTGGGGGCTGGAGTCCTGAGAGCTGCCACCAGATAGACAGAGAGAGATCACTGTCTGCAGTAAAATGGGACATCCTGCCCAGTTCCAGGGAGGTACCCAAGGGAAGGAGGTCTGGAGGCAGCGGCTAGCTGTTCTCCTGCCTCCAGCCCTGAGCATGCTCATTCCTGCCGTTCCTCAGGTAAGAAGGATGATGGCTGCTTTCAGGAGCCCATACCCTGCACTTTGGCCCATTGGGGGAGCCAAGCCTCTTCACTGGAGCCCAGCTGCCCAGAATCCAAGGGCAGAGGCCCTGACCCCAGGCCCTGCCCCATGGCTTCCCGGGAGGACAATCCACAAGTCCAGCTCCATAACTCCGAGTGGCCACAAGATGCTTCACCCTCTTTGCTCCTGGAGGAGGATGAATCCGAGTTAAGTTCCCTGAAGATAGAGGAGACAGAGGAAACCCCAAACCTAAGGCAGGAGGCAGAGTGTGAAGATCCAGCCAGGACTGAGGATGCTTCAGCTGCCTGCAACCATGTTTGCTTGACTTCTACAGAAGGGTGAGTCTCAGGCCCTTCCTTGTCTTGTGATAAGAATGCCCTGGTTTGAGTGTAGCATGAGAAATGCACTTTGAATTGAATGTGCTAATGCTTACTTCAGTCTATGGATTATATCAGATTACATGAGCACACTTTCAGAAGCCTGGAATGTTTAAAAGCAGAGAGTTACAGAGAGTCAAGACTTAAACATACAGAAGCAGAATCATTAGTGTCCCCAGCCAGATACCAGGAAGGGATGAAGGGAGGTAGTCTGGAGACCCTGACTGAAGTCCTGTAAAGGCTTGGAAAATTGTGGGTACGAACTAGTGAGTAGGGATTAAAGGCTGTTTGTGAAGTTGGTGTTAATGGGGGAACTTCACTAACGTGTCTGCTCCAGGTTCTGCCTGGATCTCAGCAAGGGAACTCTGGATTGGGACTGGTAGACTAGATCTTGGAGCCCACAGCAGGAATTGTGTAGCTTCAGAACTGCAGCCATAGGTAGGAACAAGTCCACAAAGAAGCCTACTGAGGTGACTCCCTGCCCCAGCACGCTGCTTCTAGGCATTCAGCCCCTCTGAGTCTAGATAGGAAAAGAGTTTTCTTCTGGATTACTAAATAGGGGCCATGTTAAAGAGACTAACAGAAGCCAGTTGAGGCTCAGACCATGAACCCAATAGTGTGGCAACTACAGGGTGGACCCTGCTCCTCTTTCAGGACCCTTGGGTGGTAGCAGTAGAATTGTCAGTTGGTGTCACAATCAAAAAACCATCCTTTTGTGTGTGTGTGAATCTGGAAGCCTTGTTGCCCTGGAGCCGCTTGGCCATGGAAGACTTGAAATCTGAAAAAGGGGGTTCATTGTACCAAAGATGAAAGCAAATTCCACCCCAGGCCAAAGCAAGACAGTTCACCTAAAATGACAACCTTCCAGAGAAAATGAAGGAAAAAACAGGAATAACTTGGACTTTACCTGGGTAGATGACACCAGATACAGTATAAATAAAATTAGTATCCTGTTTAACAGTAGGAATTCTGATTTCCCTGGCCTCACTCTTTTATACTTGACTTTTCATAGTAAGAACATGAAGACGTTTTTAAACTATAGCTTTATAGAGCTATAACTCATATAGCATATGATTTGCTGATTTAAAGTACACAATTCCACAATATGAAGTGTTTCCCCCAACACGCCTTCCTATTGAGTCTTAACAAGAATACTATTGACAAAGTTGCTTGTTAAATCATATTTTGGGACTTCCTTGACTAGGTTATCCAGGTCATCCTCTCTAGATGTGACGAGTGCCTAGCTATTCTTACTTCTTCATCTTCAGCGGCTCAGTGGGGTTGCCCCTCCCCACCGTCGCTGGTTTTCCTTTTGACTCCCACAGACTTCTAGCGCTGCTTTCATGGGCTTCATGAAATCCCGGTGTTTTGAATTCCACCTTTCGGTGACTCTCTGTTGTATTTATGCTCTGGATGTATTTATGTTATATTTATTACCGAGGGGTGGAACGTTGAGGAGGCTTAGGAAGCAGGGAGTTACCAGCAAAGCTCCCACCCACTGACCCGCACGTTGGTGTGGAGGAGGCTGCTGGGTGGATTCCAGTGATCAGCCATGTCTCAGTGACGTTTCCAGGTTAGCTCTACCTGTTCTTCTCCATAGCTGGAAATCCAGATAATGAATATGTAAATGCCCAAACACCAGACATCTGGTTATAAGGTTTCAGGGGAACAGGCATGAGACAGGGCTGGGATTGAGAATCTTAGTTTCAGGTGTTCTCTATGATGTGACTTGTCTGGGTCTGTTTATGCCTATTCTACAGGTCTCCAGCCATTTATATGGTAAAAGCTGTCAGGCAGGGAAGGGGTACCTCAGAAACCTCCTCTGACTCCTCCAGTTTTTTGCCATTCCTAAAGCCAGACTCCCTGTTCTCAACATGATCCTCATACCTTACGTCCACCGGGGCTCTAGAGTTGGGTATGGGGCTCAGGCTGGGGCATAGAGGCGTGAGGATGGCTGCAGATAGGGAAGTAATCCTACCTGTCAGGGAGGGCTCCTAGTGCTGCGAAGAAACACCATGACCAAAGAAACCTGGGGAGGAAGGGGTTGATTCGGCCCACACTTCCACAGCACTATATTCATCACGAAGGACGTCAGAACAGGAACCCAAACAGGGCAGGATCCTGGAGGCAGGAGCTGATGCCGAGGAGGGGAGCTGCTTACTGGCTTGCTTCCGTGGCTTTGTTCAGCCTGTTTTCTTACAGAACCCAGGACCACCAGCCCAGGGATGGCACCACCCATCATGGTGGTGGGCCCTCCCCCATCAATCACTGATTAAGAAAATGCCTTGCAACTGATCTTACGGAGGCATTTTATCCGCTGAGGCTCCCTCCTTTCAGATGACTCTAGTTTGGGTCAAGTTGATATAAAATTAGTCAGGACACTACCTCAACACACCACTGAGGTCCTTAAAGGACCTACCACTCAAGATGAGATAAGCTTGAGATACCTTTGTGGCTTAACCTGGGCAAGTGTGGCACCAGCTTGGCTCTAATCCCCTGGGTCTTGTTTCACTACCTCTTCTCCAAGATCTCCTTGTCCAGCCCAGCCATGCCCAAGCCCAACTTTGACCCAGTCTCTTCATGCTGAGGACCTGGGTTCAACCTCTCCAGACCCCACCGTTCAAGGCCCAGGCGTCATAGTTCTAACCCTGAGCTCTGGCCACTCCTTCCTATGTCCTTGGAGGACACTTAACACGCGTGTCTGCACAAGTGTGAGTCTGAGGACACCAATGGATTTTTCTAGGCTTCCTGAGAGCCCCATGCCCCAAGCTCAATCTCCAGAGAAAGGCTGGAAGCCATCATCTGGAGCCAAGTTGGCTAATAACATCAAAAATGACAAGGAGGCCTGGGACCTAGCCTTGCGTCTCTATCAGCTGGATGGTTTCCGGAAGTCTGAAGTGGCTGCCCACCTACGCAAGAAGTAAGGAGCTTTTGAGACACAAGGGTAAGGCAGTAACAGGAGGGAGCTACCCATAGGCTTCCTCCACTGACCATCTCTCTCTTCCCCTTCCCTGACCAATAGCCCCTGTGTTTACGCCCCCGCCCCCAGCCTTGACACTACCATCACTACCTCTCATCCCTTTATCTCCATCCTGGCTCCTCCCCACCCCCATTCTTGGCCAGCTCTGCTTCTTCTCAGTTTCACTTGAAACTCCTGACTCCTCCCCCTATCCGTCCCAGACCCCACATGGCCTGTTGCCAACACTGATCCAAGTAGCAGGGTCAGGCTAGCCACTGACTACTTTCTTGGGACCTGACACCTAGCCTGGTTAATACCTTTCTCTCATTTAGCTCTTGCCACCCTTGGTCCCCTCTGTACCTGCAGCTCAGCCTGATCCCTGTAACATGAGGGCCTGCTTTGTTGGGGTCTCTGTCCTGTCCAGTTCCCATAGCCGGTAAGCCCCAAAGAAGTTACACAGAGAGTCTGCATTAGTGATAAACTGATTGGCCCATTAGCTCGGGCTTCTTATTAGCTCTTGTCACTTATATTAACCCATTACCCTTATCTATGTTAGCCACATGGCTCAGTACCTTTCTCAGCGGGGCAGGCAGGGTCACCTCCTGCTTCTTCGGTGGTCTGGGCAGAACTGGGAAGAATGGGCTTTCTCCTTCCCAGAATTCTCCTGTTCTCATCGCCCCACCTCTACTTCCTCTCTGGTTGACCCGCCTATATTTCCTGCCTGGCCAATCAGCATTTATTTAAAACATGATTGACAGAATACAGACAATTCTCCCGCACCAGATCCCCCACGCCATCTTTATTTCCATTGCCCTCTACAGCAATGACTTCAGCAGGGCTGTGGCCGAGGCGTACCTATCCTTCTTCCAGTTTGAAGGACAGAACCTGGACCGAGCCCTCCGGTAAGGCCTTCTGGCCCTTTGAGGAGACAGGACTTGGGTGTGGGGGTGGTTAGGGACAGCTGCAGGGCAGTGGTCCCAAGCTCCTGGGGGGATGGGCTCTGCTTAATCCTGGTTTTCCTGGGCAGGGGGTTCCTCCAGGCCCTGGTGCTCAGTGGAGAGACTCAGGAACGGGAACGGATTCTCTACCAGTTTTCCAAACGCTTCCATTACTGCAATCCTGGAGCCTTCCCCTCAGTAGGTATGGAGGGTGGGGCCAAGGGTGGGGCAGAAGGACTTTGGGGGTGGCATCAAAATAGCCTGTGTTTACTTGGGGTTCGTTGGGCAACAGCTTCTGGGAGTGTGTTGGGGCTATGGAGAAATGGAGGGAGTCACTCTTAGTGTGGGCAGAAGCCACAGAAGTCCGGATTCCAATGAGCTCTGTACTTGCTTCCCTTGGGAACAGATTCTATACACACCTTGACCTGCGCCGTCATGCTCCTTAACACAGACCTGCATGGACAGGTAAGGAGCGGGAGAACACCTAGAAGGGGGCTATGGCATGGTGAGGAAGGAAAAACGGACGAGAGGCTGGGAATATGCCCGCACAGGGCCCTGGAGTTCCCCCAGTGGCCACCTAGGGTCTATTTATCAGGGTGGAATGTTCAAACTCTCCCTCTTCTCCGTGGCCACAGAACATTGGAAAAAGCATGAGCTGCCAGGAATTCATAAACAACCTGAGCGGGCTGCAGGACGGCAGGAACTTCCCCAAGGAGCTGCTGAAGGTAAGGCTCCTTCCAAGGCCAGGACCCTCCCTGTCTTCTCTGTCTGCAGCCTGGAACTCTAGGTCCAAGAGGAAAGTAGAGCTCAGACATGGCTTGGATAAAAGGTCCTTATGTCCCAGCATAAATGGATACTAGAGAACAATTAATGTTAGCAGTGTTATAAGAAAGTCAAATGTTCATCCATTGCCAGTGGGATTGTAAAACGCAGCAGCCATATTGGAGAATAGTTTGGCCATGCCTAAGAATACTAAACACAGCCGGGCGGTGATGGCGCACGCCTTTTAATCCCAGCACTCGGGAGGCAGAGGCAGGTGGATCTCTGTGAGTTCGAGACCAGCCTGGTCTACAAGTGCTAGTTCCAGGACAG
>NC_022011.1:53079250-53084451 GCF_000317375.1 Microtus ochrogaster | reverse complement strand
GTGAGTTCGAGACCAGCCTGGTCTACAAGTGCTAGTTCCAGGACAGGCTCCAAAACCACAGAGAAACCCTGTCTCAAAAAACCAAAAAAAAGAAAAAAAGGTCCTTTTGAGGACAAGGTGTATGTGTCCCTGTCTGGTAGTATCAGTGGTAACTTGAGACTTGTTGGCTGTACAATGTGACATCTCTCGACCTACAGAACCACACTCTATGCACCTGAAAATGTCTTGTTACATTCTCAGGGAATTGTTACCCCCTTTAAAGTCTGATAAGTACTAGTGTATTGAATGGATGCATGAGACACGAAGTTCCATGTATGGAAAACCCTAACCTCAGGTTTGGGAGCTGGGTGTTCTCGGTTTGAGTCCTAGTCTTGAGCAGAATGCCACTTGGTCAACCCAAGTTGCTTCTGGGAGAAATGACCATCTCCCAATGTCAGTGTCAAGATGAAATGAAAGTTGTCAAATGTTGTGCACTATGCCTGGCTCTCATGCTTCCTGAGCAACCGGACCACTGGCTCTTTCATCTACTTGCTGATCAAATGTTACCGAACATTTCCTGTGGCCCAAGCACCTTGCCAGGAACAAGGGCTATAGAAGCAAGCAAGATACATTACTTCAAAGTTCTAACCCAGCATTCATTCATCCATTTACCAAATATGCACTGTGTGAGTGTGGTTCAGCCACGTTCCTCCTCTGTCAGGTACCCCTGGACAGGACAGTATGTGGGTGAGGGGATCATGTTCTCTCTCAAAGGACTACTGTAGAATGTACTAAGTTTGTGCAGGGAAGAGCCTTGGCTACTTTGGTATCTTTATGTCTCCAGTATCCAGCACAGGGATGGATGGGTAGATGGATGGATGGATAAATGGATCGCGAATGTTTGCCTGCTCAGGAGAAGGCCAAATATGATGGGGTAGAGGGACGAGGTAGTACATACTCCCACAGATGTCTGCCAACAAAACACATGTAGGTGCCATAGACCCTCTCTCAGCTATATGCCTCTATTCCAGGCCCTCTACTGGTCTATCCGAAGTGAGAAGCTCGAATGGGCTGTGTAAGTGAGAGCTCCTTTCCCTCTGCTTCTTGCCTTTCATCCCTGCCTCTGGTCTACTCACTGTTGCCCACCTGAGAACTGGAGAAGGTCAGGGGCCTACACAGTCCTCCTTCTGAGTGGGTGATGCCAGAGGCAGGGCGCTGGACCAATCTGGGGGAGGGCAGAGGAGCTTGGGTAATCCTGGAGAAGCCAGAGCTGGTGAGGGGTAGGGACGGCAGTGTTTTCAGGAGTTGATAGGTTGATCGGTCTTGGATGAGATTTTCCTTGAAGAGGTTCCAGTGGCATTCCTCCCCGGTAGAGATGGTGTTGCTGAGTCCCCAAGAGGCAGAGGGTACCACTCCCACCAACATTCCCACCCTGATTCTCTGCCATCCAGAGATGAAGAGGACGCAGCCAGACCCGAGAAGGATCAGCCCTCTCCCTCAGCCAGCAAGATAAACAACCCCTTCCTCCAGATGGCTCAGGACCCCACAGTGCCCACTTATAAGCAAGGCTTCCTGGCTCGGAAGATGCATCATGATGCTGACGGCAAGAAGAGTGAGTGTCTGCTGCCTGGGTATGAGGGTGTTCAGGGGGAGCACTCTACATGGGCTCTGTGCTGTGATGCAGAGAAGAATGAGCAACCTGTTTCTTTCCTGAATGCTGAGCTAAACTAGGTCTGGCTAGTCCCAGGTCACAGCACCCCTGTGGTAAGGCGAAGACTGGACAAGCATGTTAGTGTCTCAGGTGAAGGAGGAAGGGGGGCTGTGTTGAGTATGGGGGCAAGGGGAGGGAGAGGCATTCTGAGAACTAGCTGCAGGGATAGGCATAAGGGAGCTTCTGGCAAATGGTAGCAACTAAATGGAACCTTGTAAGATAAGAGGGTTTGGATTTTTACATTGTCTGAGCACATCCCTTACACAGCAGATAACACTGCAGTATCCACTCAGAATGGATAAAAGGCAGGGACAAAATTTGCCATACTTGACAACTGGGGCTCAATCTCAGGGCAGCGGAAAGCCCTTGAGCAGGGCAACTGCCTGACCAGAGCAGAGATCGCTGTAATAGAACCACAGATTAAACACTGCATAGTGGCTAACACTGTCCCGGTGGGGCTCCCACAGATGACCACAGGAAATGAGCCCTCCCTCTGGCCAAGTAGCTTAGAATAGGTTTTACCCTACCAGGCCAGGATGAGGAAATTAGGAAGAGAGAGAAAAGGTGCTCAAGGGGTTTCCTGGTGCTCCCTGTTTGGGCAAGCACATCACACTTTGTAGGAAGGTGCCAGGAAGAATTGTTTGTTCCTGAGTACCTGGGGTTTGAGGAGAGAGAGTCTTCATGAATATCTGCTTATATGTCTGTGGTCCTCTGGTTTCATCTCTGTGCGGAGTCTTTCGACGTCTATTCTGATTGTACGTTTCATGGTGTTGGTATGCTCCGTGTTCCTGCGCCTCCTTGTGAGGGACTGGAGGTAGTCTAAGGGGGAGTGTGCCAGGACTCTGTGCAGACCTGTATAGAGTCTGGATGTAGAGCCACCACCCACCCTTGTGTCTCCTCTTGGGACAGCGCCATGGGGCAAGCGAGGCTGGAAGATGTTTCACACCTTACTGAAAGGGATGGTTCTCTACTTCCTGAAGGTAGGGAGTCACCTGTGCCATTATTGGCTTCCCAGGGCTGGGGTGAAGAAGACAGGGAAGAGGGACGGAAAAGCACTTTGTAGACTGGGAATGGTCGCTTAGGATGCTGGTTACAGACGCAGGAGGGAAAGCTAATCGGAGCGCCATCATTCTGGATGCATGCCGGTTGTTACAGCGCTCTTTAGAATCCAGCTAATGGCATCATGAGAGGTCCGGAACGGGCGGGACGGGGGGCGGGGGAGGGGGGCGCTGCCGACAACCTCGTCACTGAGCCCCCGTGTCTGGTGGCAGGGAGAGGGCCCCTGGCTGGATGGACAGAGTTTGATGGGACATCTCGTGGATGAGCCCGTGGGAGTGCACCACTCGCTAGCCAGTCCTGCTACCCACTACACCAAGAAGCCATATGTCTTCCAGCTTCGGACTGCAGACTGGCGTCTCTACCTCTTCCAGGCTCCGTGAGTTCCCTAGAGCGGGAGGAAGTGGCGAGGCCTCAGTGGTCCCAAGCCTGACTACCTTAACCAGGAAACTTGAAAGTTCTGTGCTGGGGATGCAATAGAATGTGTGAGAACAGCTGACTCCTCTCCTTGTATGCTAACCGAAGATTCTAGAATGCTACCAGAGATTGTTTTTGACGTTTGATATAAACTCTATTACCATCCTGAATTTTCCTCTGGCTGATAAAATTCAGTCACCCCCTACTCCTCACCCCCACTAAAGTTGCGTTTCTGGTTTGGGGAGGCAACAGAGGTATAAGGCGAGGGGAGAGCAGATGATGGAACTGGGAAACCCTTGGGGACACACGACTCCCTTTGCCTGCAGCACTGCCAAGGAAATGGCTTCCTGGATTGCACGCATCAACCTGGCCGCTGCCACACACTCGGCACCCCCTTTTCCAGCCGCAGTGGGCTCCCAGCGTAGATTCGTGAGGCCCATCCTACCCATGAGCCCCGCCCAGAGCTCCCTGGTACTGCTTCCCCTAACTAGCCAGGGGTGCGAAGAGGGGGGGAGGCTGAGCAGTCGTCCAGCAAGGGGAGGCGGTGGTCCAAGCAGAGCACTAGACATGGGACAGATTGGGGAGCTGGGAAGCACTCTGCACCCTGTGACCAGGAATGCGGGGTGGGGGGGAGGGGCGGGGGAGGCTGCACAACCTGAATCAGAAGTTCGAGCCAGGCAGGGAGCAGCGAGAGGGCGGAAGACGGGTCAGCTTCTCCTTCACCTTCCTCTCCCAGGAGGAGCAGCATCGATCCCACGAGAACTGCCTGGATGCTGCCTCTGACGACCTGTTGGATTTGCAGAGGAACCTGCCTGAACGGCGGGGCCGAGGCCGCGAGCTGGAGGAGTACCGCTTGCGGAAGGAGTATCTGGAACACGAGGTGAGCAGCTTAATGTCCGCTTGGTGGTCAGTCCGCCGGTTATTGGCTGGGTTCTCTGCCGCCCTCTCCTGGCTGCCTCAGTCACAGCATGCAGGGGCGGACGCCAAGGGAGTGGGATCTGTGAGCACCAAGGACCCTTTACTTTTCATCCCAAGAACACTTTATTCTCTAAGGAGTATATTCAGCTTTTCCTAAGATGAAGGAAAAATTATATGGCCGAATTAGCCCTCTTATTGCCTACCTAATGCTTTGATTGCCTACCTGGATTATCTCAATTAAGGATTCTGGGATAGGTAACAATAGTATAAGATAGTCTACAAGTCTCATTTTATAGATGAAGAAACTGAAGTATGGAGAGAGTAAATGATGTGACCGGGTGGGTCTGTTCCTTTACACGCTCCAGTCACATGTGTGCTTCATGCGCGGTCTCTGTCGGAGCTGATTCTATTAATTCTAGTCTCCCACTGACCTCCACCCCTGTTCTGCCATGGCCTTGTAGCCGTGCACACTCTGGGACCCTAATGCCAAGTGCCAGCTTCAGAGGCATTAAAGACCCTTATCAGGGTGCAGATCCACCAGAAAGGAAGGGTTGGCAAGGCACAGTGTGGGAAAAGAGTGAGCCAGACATCTGGGGGCTGGAGACCAGGAAGGAGCATCATCAATAAGTTTCCTGCTCATACCCACCTGGCCATTGTGTAGCCCACTCCCTCTCTAGCTTTCAAAGTAAGTCCCTGCCCAGCCCTTTGTCTTATTGGCTGTTTTGATGGTGATGACTGTCCCACTTCCCAGAGGTCTTTGAGTGAGGTAAGGACCCCAGCTTGTTGCTATCACAACCCATCTATGCATCTGGACCCTGTGTCTATTGACCAATTCATCCTTTATAAACCACCTGAAAATAATCCACACCCAGCTAACTTCCCAGGGCAGGGTCCAATGGGGTTGTGAACTGGGAATGATATTCTAGATTTAAAGATACTAGTCCCAGAGGCCTTAAGAGTATTTGCGGATAAGCGGGGCAGTGGTGATGCATGCCTTTAATCCCAGCACTTGGGAGGCAGAGGCAAGCGGATCTCTGTGAGTTCGAGACCAGCCTGGTCTACAAGAGCTAGTTCCAGGACAGGCTCCAAAACCACAGAGAAATCCTGTCTCGCAAAAAAA
>NC_022011.1:53070205-53079150 GCF_000317375.1 Microtus ochrogaster | reverse complement strand
CCAAAGCCACAGAGAAACCCTGTCTCAAAAAAAAAAAAAAAAAAAAAAAGTATTAGCGGATAGAGCTGCCTGTTCCACAGTTGCCTGTATGTGGTTAGACCCCAGTAGGCTCATTCCATATAGATGCTTAATAGTACAGAACTATTAGGGCATCGCCCTACCCCCATAGCTGCAAACACCTGGCAGCTTCGCTTAGGAGCCCTTATTGTGCTAAAGTGATCTGGCCGTGTGTTACAGAAAACCCGATATGAGACCTACGTGCAGCTTCTGGTGTCCCGCCTGCACTTTCCTCTGGGAGACCTGGCTCTGTGGGAAGATCAGCTCCGGAGGGAAGCGGAAGGCACTCCTGAGCCCAAGCCCAGCCTGAAGAAGTCCCACTCCAGCCCCTCCCTGCACCAGGATGAAGCGCCCACCACAGCCAAGGTGAAACGCAACATCTCCGAGCGCAGGACCTACCGGAAGATCATTCCCAAGAGAAACCGCCATCAGTTGTGACGCCGCCGTTGCCAGCTCACAGACACTGATCCCTTGCTCTGGGGTAGACCTGAGATGAAACCTTACATTTCCAGGACCGTGGTGATGAAGGATGGGGCTCATTTCCCTGCGTCCTCCATTTCCTGGCTCTCGAGAACTTTCTTAATCCTGCCGTACTTGCTTGCCATCTCCCCCATGGCAGCTCCTCTCTCACCCTATCTCTGACCATTCGAGAGGAAGTTTGCGCGAAGACGCATCTCCACTTGCAGAATTTGTCCCCTGTGTGCTCCATCCCCTAAAACACAGAGCGGGTTCATCTTCTGGGCACATTATGGGCCTGGGTTTCTGGGAGGTAGCTTGAGGCGGTCTAGCCAGGATGATCACATCACCAAAAACAATCTTGTTTTAGAATTAGGCCACCTGGCAGAGGAGGGTTCCAAGATAGGGCCACACATCTTGGTCTTGTGACCCCGGGAGCAGCGTTACTCCAGCATTGCCCACTAGAGGGCAGCCTTCTGACAGAGGCCCCTGCAGGTTAAAGGTTCAGGGGGGCTGTGGGGCTTCGGGCCTCTGATCTTCCAGCTGCTTCATTTTCCAAACAGCAGTGCCTCCAGGGCAGAGGAGAAGACTGCACGCCCGATTGTTAATCAACAGAGCCGAGCTTGTGGCCTGTGTCAGGCCACTCAGCAGGAGTGGGGGCCTCTAGAGCTCCGTGAAGAGCTCTCGGAACAAGGAGCCTTTGTTTCCTGAGAGCAATGGGGGTGGTTCTTCAAGTGTAGACCACTGGGGAGGGTGAGGAGGTGAAAGGGTGGTGGCAGTGCCCCCTGGGAGTCTGCCTGGTGGTGAAAGTGGAGATCAGAGACCTGAATTCTCGGCCAGACTTGGGGCACTGCCTTCTGCAGCCCTCACCGCCCCCCCAAAGCCCACCCTCGATGTTCTTCAAGGCTACGTTCCTGAGGGTGTCTGGACCTCTTTCTCCTTCCCAGGGCAGCTCCCAGGAATTTGCTGCCTTGCCTTAGGAAATCCCCTTATACTTTGTTTTGGCTTCTTCCCAGGTATGCCTGCTCTCTAGAGGAGGTACTGGAGACTCAGGGACTTAGGGCTGTGCCTGTAGGGGAGGAGATTGGGCTCAGGGAGCAGCTACCATTGTCTCTGTTCAGCCATGTGTGCAGAGAGGTTTCTGGCCAACTGGGGGCCTCTGCTGCCTACCCTTCCACTGACATATTACCTCTCCTGCCTTCCTGCTGGGCCACAGTCCTTCCTTCCGATTCACCACTCTGAGGGCTTGGAGCTCCACAAAGTGGGGCTGGTCCTTAGGGCCATGGCAGGGGAGTCCCTGGCCCATGCATCCAATGGGTGTGCAATAAATAGA
This sequence comes from Microtus ochrogaster, assembly GCF_000317375.1. Lineage (NCBI taxonomy): Eukaryota > Metazoa > Chordata > Mammalia > Rodentia > Cricetidae > Microtus > Microtus ochrogaster. Next base: position 53,077,304 of record NC_022011.1, on the reverse strand, counting down.
GCCTACCAAAGAAACATGTGTGTAAGTGTGTGAGAAAAGGGGGCATTAGGTAGCCAGGACTACCTGCGGTGTGGCAGGCTGCATCTTCCTTTGCCCCTGTATGATATGTTTGTGTATGTATATAGAATGTTCTGCGTGCTCATGTGTGTGCCCCAGTCACACAGCTAAAACCTACTGAAGCTCAGAAACATTTTCAACCCCTCAGTGTTTTTTATTTTACGGATGCTATGGGACACCTCACCTGGCCAGTGCTGGGGGATTTGAAATGAATACAATGTCCCTGACCTCGTGAACTGGCAACCTTGCCCACTGGTTCCCAGCTGTCAGCATTAAGATACACTTTATCTTGCTGGAGAAGCGTCTATTCCTATTCGTGCCTCACAACCAGAGATATTTGACTCGGTAGACCTGTCAGGTAGATGTACATACATGTTTGGAGCTTTCTCAGGCAACTCTGAGATCTAGCAGAGGTAACAGTCACATGAGAGTGCAACTCTCTCATCGTGTTGAGAAGAAAACTGAGCACGGGTAGGTACGGCATGGCCCAGGACTGATGTTTACAAGCTAAGTGGGTGTGAGTGAGTTCTTTGACCTCATTAGACACTCGTCCTGATATCTAATACCAGAATAAAAAGTAAAGGCCTGTCCACGTCATGTGTGACGCTTCAACACTCTTTTGCTCGTGTAGAACATCCAATTCATTTGGTGCGTTTGGAGCGGGGAGACTGTGGCTGCCTGGGTTCGCCAGGTCAATGATGCCGGGCAGTCCAACCTAGGCACGTCAACCTGGAGAGTTGGAGATGGGATGGTTGGGCTGCAATTCTAACATGTGGCCACTGGAGGGCAAGCATGCACCGGCCAGTCATTAGGCAGGCCGGGTGCTTAGCTAAAAGGCCCTGCTTATTAAGAAGAAGGAAGTTAGCTTTGGGCCATCATGTTAACCAGAATTTCCCATGTCTTCAAACTTACAGTGGTCCAAGCCCCGCTTCCCACAATCTGGGGAAACCTATCCTAGGCAAAGGCTTGAGGTGCTGGTATCTTTCTGTAGACAAAGAGGAAGACGTTCTGCAGCTTTATGAATGCAGCCAAGGGCTCCCCGCAGGCTGTGTCTGATTGCCAGAGACAGTGAGAACTGAGTGAGCCCCAACTGCAGTTCCAGGGGTGGGCAGGTCTACTTCCCACCTATACACTGTGTGGGTCTGCTCTAGGAAGAAGAGGATAGGTGGGGGCTCCTAGTGATGAATGCAGCTTCTATGGGGTCATGTTGGACTCCAGCCCTTCTTCCATCTAAGGGAGCTCAATCCCTAGGGTCCTGGAACTACTGTACAGCCCAGGGTGATGCCTGATGGAGCCTCTTCCTGGTTCTTGGGTCTCTGCTCTGAGAGCTTTCTGTAAGGGGACATTCATTTGCTGTCAGGCACCATGGAAGATTAAAAAGAAATCACTGTGGCCCAAGGCTTGGGTCCTTGAGGGGTTCAATGTCTTGTACACTAGTGACAAGGGGACTGTGTGAGAATTAAAAGTAGATAGAAAGACATAATAAAAGGAGCAAGGGAAATGGGGTTGGGGGACACTGGGTCTGGATCAGAAAGGCTTGAACATAGCCAATATATACGGCTTTTGTGCAGAGCGGTGTTTAAGCAGAGAAATGCTAGCGCATGGCTTGCTTTCTGAGGAATAAGCCAGGGGTGGTGGTTTATGCCCATAATCTCAGTACTTGAGAGGCTGATGTAAAATCACCCTGAGTTCCAGGCCAGCTACATAGTAAGTTTATGGACCACATAATAAGTTCTAGGCTAGCCTGGGCTTCGCTTGTCTCAAGCAAAACAGAACAAGGATGAGATGAATAAGTGAGGCCGATGGGGGCCAAACCATGGTCCTGCTTTTGCAACTTTTATGTGTATCTAAATTATTTCAAAATTTTAAAAGGGTAAAATGTAAAGACAAGAGCCTAAAGTCTTGGAACAACCCGGCCTTCCCAACCCATCCTAGGCTAGTCTTCCTAATGACCGGTGTACATTGCTCCCTGATAACACCGTTTCCTACAGCTGGTTTGGCTGCCAGTGTGCCTCGCCATCTTACAGGCTCGCCCACTTAGCTGCTCTCCTGTTTTCTCCTCTGAAGAAAGAACGGTTCTGGAATGCTGTGGTTACAAGGCGAATGTGGACTTCTCTCCCTCCTTCAGGAGGCCCACTTTCTACCTGTCCAGTTGTCTTGCCTGGCAGATGCCTTCCAATGTCGCCAATAGGATGAGGACATCAAAAGCCTTCTTTGGACTCTGCTGCTTCCTGTGGCTGACACTGGTTTTCCTTCTGTCTGTGATGAACTCCCAAGATGGCTGGGTTTTACTAGCTGCTCCCTCCTTGCCTGACTCCCCTTTCTACCTGGCTCTTCTCCTTCCTTCCTTCCTTCCTTCCTTCCTTCCTTCCTTCCTTCCTTCCTTCCTTCCTTCCTTCCTCCCTTGTGTCCTTTCCATCCTTCTTTCCTTCCTTCCTTCCTTCCTTCCTTCCTCCCTTGTGTCCTTTCCATCCTTCCTTCCATCTTTCCTTCCTTCCTATCTTCTGTCCTCCCTCCCTCCCTCCCTCCCTCCCTCCCTCTCTTCCTTCCTTCCTTCCTTCCTTCCCTAATCCCAGCCCTCTCTGAAACACCCATGAAGACCTCTGATGATCTTCAGTCATTAAATACATTGTCATCTCAGATTTCATCCAAACTCACACCAAACCACCTCTGACCCTATTGGCCACATGGTCTGCATGGCTTGCACTGAGGTCCCACAATCAGACTGCCTCAGATTGAATCCCAGCAGCACGGGGTTTTTTGTTTGTTTTTGGTCTTTTTGTTTTGTTTTGTTTTTTAGCTGTGTGACCATGGGCCAGTTATTTTTTCTCTCATATTTCTGTTTGCTTCTCCACAAAACAGGGATAATAACACCACTTACCTCACAGAGGAGGGAGTGGAATTATGCACGTAAACACCTCAGACAATGCCTGGAAGGAAAGCCTTCCAGGTTAACTATTAGCTTCATATGAAGTCTTCCTGCTTTCCTGGGCTTTGGCTTAAGTTCTGTCTCCAAACAACCATCTTGTTTAGAGCTGGGCACTTGACTCTCCCTCTGCCCAGAGGTTCCAAGTAATGAATTTGGGCTCAAATAGGCTTTAGCAGCATCTGTCCATGTTTGGAACATGGATGAAGCTTCTCTCTTGTTCCTCTGAGGTTCCAGATCCTGATCTAGAAGTGGGAGCAACCCTCAGGGTACCAAGAGGGCCCTCATAGCTCCCATTAGTGCAAATCTAACAGATGAGACTTATCCTCTTCCCGGAAGAGTCCATCTCAGACCCCCAAGTCCAGCTGCCTTGGGTCCATACTTGAGTCAATCATTTAGATCAATTCCATTTTGGGAGGTGGTGTGAGTGAGGCCAGTATCACCTGAAAGACAGGACAGGGCCCAGACACTAAGGTGCTCTGAGCTCTGAAAGCACAGATTAGGAGGAATGCATGATGGGACAAAGCCGGCTCCAACCAACATGGTACTCCTTCCATGAAACTTTCCTTGGGTCTCCTACAGTTGTTCTGAAATAAAATTATTCCCTTTCTTTATGTTTGGGTGGAAGCTTCACCTCAGCCCCTGGCTTCCATATACCCAAAGAGTCTGGAATGTTCTGGTGGAAGTTCCACCCCCCAAGCCCCCTCCCCCATCTCTCTCCAAACCCTGTTGCATCTCAGAAAGCCTGCCAAGGATGACCCCCCACACCCAGAGATGCTCAAGACCACTCCCACAGGGCATTTAAACTGTCCCGAGAAAACAGATGTAGTAGTTCCGTGTGTGTGTGTGTGTGTGTGTGTGTGTGTGTGTGTGTGTGTGTCCAGTCTCTTGATGGGGAGGGGAGCTGTAAAATCATCCGGGAGTGTTAAACCTGAGCTTTTTTATTCGGTTTGATTTGGTCTGATTTGGATTGCTGCGTCAGAGGAGAGGTTTATGGGGTGCAGGAACTTTTCAGTTTATCTTTTCCTCTTCTTTGCTCTGTGTCCCCTACCCCACTCTCATCGCTCTGCTCCAAGAGGAATGCAGCCTTTTAAGAAGAACTTCTGTATCTGATATCTAGGCTCAAAAGAAAACACATCTAAACAAAAAAAAAAAAAAAAAAAAAAAAGTTTCCTCAGTGCAGGCCTTTAATCCCAGCACTTAAGAGGTAGATATAGACGGTTCTTTGTGAGTTCAAGGCCAGCCTGGTATATGAGAGTTAGTCCTGGGACAGCCAAGGCTGTTACACAGAGTAACCCTGTCTCGAAAAACCTAATTTATTATTATTATTATTATTATTATTATTATTATTATTATTATTATTATTCCTGTGGCTTCTTCTTCCTTGTATGGTCATTTTTTATGCTTCCTTTCTGTTCTTTAAACACAGTTCTCTCTAAGGTGCCTGCACCCTCAGAGGTCCGCAATGGCTGACTCCGGACTTTCAGAAGAACTTCAGAGACAAAACGGAACCTTTAGCCCAGATTTCTCATCTGAATTTCACACCTGGCAAATATTATACAGATGTCACTTATTACACCCACAATTTGACTAAGCATCCTCTCCCCAAGATTTATCTTATGACTCCCCGTACTAAGGAGAGAAAGTTCTTCCCCTGCCCTGAAAGACAATACCTTGGGACCCAAACATATTTACCCAGTGGCTTTGCCTCACTGACCTCTTTGTTTCCTTCCATCGGGGACCTAAGACAGGGTTGAGCAGAGGAGATATTCCTCCCTTATTTGAAGTCTGCAGAGAGCCCTGCCCACGTGTCCTTGCCCCTCTTCCTCCCTGTATTCAATCACCACCCTCACCTTAGGTGGGATTTAACTTGGAACTAACTTCATCTACTAGTGTCTCCCTGGCCTTGTACGTCTCCTACACCTGTGCTCCAGGACCCACGGGAACTATGTCCCAGTAGTGACAGACAGGACAGAGGGCATTGAGACCATCTTTGCTTAATCTCTGGGTCTGTGATTGTCCATGTTGGCTGTCCCTGATGGATGCTGCCCTGGGCAGTCCTGTGGGGAACTGGTCCTGAGTTGGCCGCAGAATCTTTGAGGGACTCACCCTTACTTACCTCTCTTTTATCAGGGGCAAGGTAAATCAATTCCTTTAGCGCCCCAGGTACCACGGGAAATGTTTCTCCTGAGACTCAGAACACAGAATGAGAGTCAACGATGTGACAATGGTCACCTTTTCATGCCACATCTGGAGTCTTAACCGGCTGTGCTACCACTCAGAGTTCACTTTCCTACCCATGTGGTATTTTCCATGGTCTCAACGTCTTTTTATACCTATCTAATAATGTCTTACTTGCATTTCCTGGGAGCTGTCCCAAATCCGCCCGGGGAACAAGGTGGGGAATACATTAATATTTAAAATAAAATAGACAAAGCATGAGTGTGTGGTGTGTGTGTGTGTGTGTGTCTCAGTTGGGAAATTCCTTAAAGTCAGAGACCATGCCTGTTTATATAGCACCTGGCACAGTGTCAAATTAAGGCTTAACAAATGAATTTAGATGAAAAGAGGGACAGAGCCCCATAGACGGTCTCGGGCTTCCAAACTCCGTCTTTGCAGGAGGTTTCTTCCTAGTGCCAACCACACATCCTCATCCTGCTTGTGACCATCCAGGTCTAGCCAGTCAACCCCACCTGTCCCCCTACGTGCTATAGCCTACCTACTCCTGAACTCACAAATGCTACCTTCCCCTCTCAGGCGAGGCCACACCCTCACCTGGCTGAGTGCTTCACCTACAGACAACCCGCCTAGCCTCTCCCACACTGAACCGGCCCGGCCAGCTTGCTCAAGGCCACCCCGACAGAGGTGTTTGAGGTTCCTGTCCCTCTACGTGCCTTGGCCCTGGGGGGGCCTCCAGCCAGGCGGGGACCTGGCAGAGGGAGGGAGCGGATAAGCTGCCTTCAAAACTCCAGATGCAGCAGTTAAAAAGAGGACAGAGGCAATGATCCTTCAAATTGCCACATCTGTATAATCTGCCTTTTATTTTCTGCTTCATGAAGTTTTATTTCCTATTATTTATTCACCTCCCCGCCCTCCCCTCCCCCGCCTCTACTCCTCCTTAGTAGGCGACATGCTTAGATGGGTCCTAAGCCTTGGCCTGGGTCTGGCCACCCCCCACCCCACTTAGCCCCTCCTGGCTGGCTGCTGAGAGACGGCACCTGCTCCCCCTCCCCTAACTCCTTTGCTCGCTCACCCAGGGCATCTGGGGGCTGCAATTCTCCAAATCTCTGTCTCCCAGGCTTTAAGTAACCTTCCTCCATCCTCCAACTGTGAGAGGGGTGAGGGGCTGGAGGTGGGGCTTGTGTGCAAGGCCCTGTCACCGGCACATCCCCAGGAGTCCTGAAACTCAGACTTGTTTCTTTGTCCTTGTACCTGGGTAGGGAAATGGGAGGTGGGCAGCCACAGACTGCAAAACAAACACAACACAGGATGTCCCTTCCTGTATGTCTTTACCAGTATTGTCCCTCTCCTTCCCTGACCACAGGTCCAGGTAACTGGAGAAAATACAGAGAGACTAGGAGACCAGTGGGGAGTGGGAGAAGACGAGCTCAGGAAGGGAGAAAAGGTGTGGTGAGGAGACCATGGAAAGAAAGAAGTCTGAGAGGCACTGAGAGCCTAAGTGTCAGACTTCACAGCTAGAGCCAAAGAGAGACCAAAGGGGGTGGCTCAAATGGCCAGGTGGGCATTTAGGAAAGGACAGTGGATTTGCTTTCTTTTTTTCTGATACTGAAGATTGGGCCCAGGAAATCCACTGTGATGGGCAAGCATTCTTCCACTAAAGCTACATCCTTAGCCTGCATTGGACAGTGTGAGTCTTCCTTGCCTGGTGATCCCCTGATCCCTCTTTCGGTCACAGACAGGGAAAGCTTGCAGGCGGCACTCCTGGTGGCCAGCTGCAGAAGGCCAGCCTTGCCAGAGGCCTGGGAGCAGCCTGAGAGGTTTTCAACTGCTATGTATTCTTTATGTATTCTCTCTTGCGAATTTCATTACTTTCCTGTCTAGTTCCTCCTTCCTTCTTTCCTTCCTTCCTTCCTTCTTTCCTTCCTTCCTTCCTTC
>NC_022011.1:53068463-53070105 GCF_000317375.1 Microtus ochrogaster | reverse complement strand
TTCCTTCCTTCCTTCCTTCTTTCCTTCCTTCCTTCCTTCCTTCCTTCATTTCTTTCTTTCTTCCTTGGTTTTGGTTTTGTTTGGCTTTTTGTTTTTTCGAGACAGGATTTCTCTGTAGCTTTGGAGCCTATTTGGAAACTAGCTCTTGTAGACCAGGCTGGCCTCAAACTCAGAGATTAGCCTGCCTCTGCCTCCCAAGTGCTGGGATTAAGGGAGTGTGCCACCACCACCCAGGAAAAATCCCATTTCTAAACACTAAGATTTTTCTTCTTTGGGGGGTGTATTGTGATAATTCCTATTTGGTTTATCTTGTTTTCATCTTATGCTTACAAGAAGGAATGGCTCTGTAGCACGTGGTTGGTGGGAGACTTCTGACTGAGTGGGCTGAGGAGTTAACAGGAAGGGAAAGCAGAATCCTCATTTGCAATGACTATGTCAAGTCAGTGCCCCCTGGCTCCTGCCACCGCCCAGGGCCCTTTAGAAGTCTGGTTATAGTTACACAAATTGAGCCAGAGCCCAAGTCTAAGTAGGTGGGGCACCATCAGCCACCCCAACCAAAGTCCACATTCCAAACAGGGTTGGTTAGGTAGAGGCAGGAAGATCAAAAGCTCAAGGTCACCCTAGGCTATAGAATAAGTTGAAAGTCAGAGACCCTCCCTGTCTCAAAAAGTAAAAAAAACAACAAACAAAACAAAATAGACAAAAAGACCCACAAACAACAAAGAGCAAAGCACCAGATATAGAAATACACTGTTTACTTTGTGGATGGGATTTGGAAGAGGTTGCTTGCCTAAGAAGGCCAGGAGAGACCCTTCCGAGATTTAATAGCAATACCATCAAAGGTTCAAGGACAATATTATTTTGAGGGAAGTCACAAGGTTCACAGCCGTGAACTGAGAAATATTGTCAGCCAGAGGGGACAGGAGCCAGCCACAACCCTACACTCTGTGCCCGGGCTCATCTAGCAACATCCTTTCACGGGGGAGACTAGGTGAAGACCAAGGACCTCATCTTGAAACAATAGCTACAGGGTTCTCACGACACCCAGGTATAACATGCAGGGCAGACCTTGTCCCCTCATAGGGCAATTCAGGACAGAAGTGATCTCCTGTTGCAGTAAACACCCTAGGAAGCTCCTTACTCTTCCAGAGATAGAAGTCCACACCTTCTCTCCCCTACCTGCAAACCACCACTCACCTAGCTACCCCACCCCGCCACCCCGGTTTCTTTCTGGTTCTGGTCTGCCTTGGCAGGAAGCAGGTTTCCCTCCTGATTGAGCTCATTCATTTTATGGATAATTTCTTCCGGCCTGCAGCAAGTCTTCTGGGTTGCAGCATCTCCCCAGGGGTACAAGTACCAGGGGAACTAATGCTGCCACAGTTGGGAGTCTCAGTTCTGGGCTCCCCCGAGAAGGTTGTTGGGATGGAGGACGAAAGGGATGGGGGAAAGTCACCATGGTGCTGGTCCTGTCTGTGCTCTAAGTGAGGCCTGCGGTTGTCAGGGACATTTTCGATCAGTATCTTGGCCACTACTGAAAAAGTAACTAGAAGGCAAACCAAAAATGCTATATGAACAACTTTCTCATTTAAGAACAGTTCCTGGGGCTGGCAAAAAAAAAAAAAAAAAAAAAAAAGTTTCCTCA
>NC_022011.1:53060326-53068363 GCF_000317375.1 Microtus ochrogaster | reverse complement strand
GCCTGGTCTTCCAAAGGTCCTGAGTTCAATTCCCAGCAACCACATGGTGGCTCACAACCATCTGTAATGAGGTCTGGTGCCCTCTTCTGGCCTTCGGCATACACATAGATATTGTATACATAATAATAAATAAATAAATAAATAAAACAGTTCCTGGAGTTTTGGCACCGGGTGTGAGTGTGTGTGTGTGTGTGTGTGTGTCTCCTAAAACTAGGGGGTAAGTTGTCTTAGCTGAGAAGACACACTGGGGAGGATGTGAAAAGGGTGGGGCTGTGGGAAGGGCACCCTTGGCTGGGGGGTCAGGGTCCTCAGGCTGACTGGGGAGAGCAATGGCTGGGAGGGAGGATGCCCTGTTTGTGGGAGGATGTGCTAGTTATGGGAAGGTGTCCCGGCTAGGGTGGGAGGAAGGTGCTTGAACTGAGGAAGGGTGGCCTAGCTCTGGGGAGAGGTCCGCGGGAGAGAAACATTGTAGAAGGAGGGCGCAGGGGGTCTCCAGGAGGGGAGAGGGTGGGTGGGAAGGGAGGTGTGATGAGGGGGAGGGTGTTGGCTTCATGCTGTTACTAGTTTGATTTATCCCTAATGAGTTCTCAGCACATGGCTGCTCGCGGCTCACTCCAGGGGCCAGCACTGCCTCCTGTGGGCTGAGCCCGCCCCGACTTCGCAGCGACGGCGGCTGCTCGCTCAGAAAAGAGCCAATTTCCACGCTGCACAGTCCGCTTCACTCAAGGGAAATCACATTTCCCTGGGAGAGCCGCAGGCAGGGCTTCACTCCCCAGCCTGGCCCACTGCCACGGGGCACAGATGTGGCGGAGCTCTCGCTCCTCCTCCACTGGACCTCCTCCCTGCACCCCAAATCTCCCGAAGCTGCTTCATGGCCCGGTGGCTCAAGAGACGGAGGAGGTTGCCTAGGGAAAGCTGCCTCCTCCAGGGAAAACCAAGTGCTCCTGCTCTTATGGGGAGCAGAGCTGCTGGCACCGAGCATGTGCACCCATGCTGTGAGTTTGCCCAGAGCCCCAGGGACAGGGGACTGCCACCCAGGTAGTATCCATCCCAAGGTCAGGGTTGCAGAGGGCCCCAGAGAGTCAAAGCAATGAGAAGAGGAAGCGGGTGGAGGAGGAGGCCTCCTGGCATTTTTCTGAGCCTACACAGGACCTCCAAGCTCTTCTCCCTCACGAATCCACATCCCTGAAGATGCCAAGGTCCTTCACAAAGAGGAAAGAAATGACTGCTTGGAACTCAGCAGAAGAGCGACAGCAGCGAGAGAGGAATGAGGTGCAAGAGGAAAGGGGAGAGAAAAGACGGGGCGTCCTTGGGGGAGGGAGGAACCTTTCCCCAGGATCGCAGAGACGCTGGGACTCTGAAGTCAGCAGGTAATTATGGAGGAGTAATCCGCTCCCCCACAGAGGGAATGCTCTCTCATTCTAAGGGCCTGAGAGTAACTGCCAGTAGGTAGCCAGAGAACCTGAGGCCAAGGGCAGAAGGGAATCAAAGACCAGCCTGGTGCAGCCATGCCTCCACAGATCCCCACAGCGCCTTCAGCAGCCCCCTGGGCCTTCTCTCCAGAGCTACTGCCAAGTAGCTTGAACTGACCCAGTAACCTCTGACCCTCCCCACCAAGGCATGTGAGATCTCTCAGAAGCATGGCCATGCCCAGACTCCTAGGGCCTTCCAACAGAGTGAATATCAGGCTTTGGTCATAGTCTCGGGTCTTCTGTGGACCAGTTGACTTTGTTTAGCCGATCTTAGTTTCCCCAAGTGCAAAATGAGACCAGTGTTAAGAATCAGAAACATTAAGGGGATGAGAATATGCCTTGTATATAAAACAGATGTGTGGGGGGGGTACCAAAAGTTCCAAGTCTCAAGGAGAGACGGAAAGGTTGTCCACGGCCTCCATCTGACAGGCTGATGGGGCACAAGCCCACTGATGGCTGACACTGAGATCGTCAGTATCCTCTTCCTGTGCCCACTTCCAAGGAAATTCTCTCAAAGGATAATTACATTGGTTTATGCCAGGGAACGATACATTTGGAGGAAATAAGATGTCTGAAACATGGGCGCAGATGGGGCTGGGGAACCTTGGTGAGTCTAGTCCATCACTCTCTCTGGGTCAGGATTGTGGACTACGGGTCACTGAACACTATTCCTCGAGCTTTAGGTGGAGAATGTGCCTGGAACACAGTAGGCAGAAAATACATTTCTTAGTAGCAACTTGTGGCAAGAATTCTGGGGAAGTCTGGGAAGGTGGTGGAAGGGGGGGGGTGGTTACAGACAGCTAGAGAAGGTGGGGGAAAGGGGGTTTACAAACAGCCTAGGGAAGGTAAGGAAAGGGGGTGACATACAACCTAGGGCTGGCTTTGGAGAGGAAAAATCCCAGCTTCTCTTCCCGAACCACCTTCCTGACTTGGAGCTTGAGGACCTAGACTAGAGAAGAGTCTCTGCAGGAGCTTGGGGACCTAGACCAGAGGACAGTCTATGGCAGCCTTCCCTGTGTACCTGGAACCCATTCTTCCTATTCATCACCTGTTTTACTGTCTTGGGCTTGCAGCAAGCTCCTGGTGACCTGGCACCCTGCTGGGGTACTGGGAAGCAGGGAGGACTGAGGGGTGGGGCATGGGTGATAGACAAGAAGTGCTACCTTTAAAGCTGAGTCCACGTTTGGGGAGAGCGAGGCGGTGGAAGAGAGTGAGGAAGATGCTCCCGGCTTTGGCGATCTTCCAGGCAAACACCTCATGCCAAGTCCTCCCGCTAACATAGGCTGGTCCTCCGTAGCTCACAGAAACCAGCGCCCCCAGCTCCCCCTGAGGAGTGAACCAGTCCTCTCCACTATCCCTCGCCCCATCCCCAAGGTGGACATGGCCTTTTAGCTCAGCCCCAGGAGCCACTTGGCATCTTCTCTTTGTGTTCTCTCATGTGCAGTGACCAGACTTCTCCCAGAAGCGCCCAGTGTTGTGGAACTTTGAATAGTCCCTCTCACCCAGCATATAAATGAGTGTGTTTTCTGAGCCCCAATGGGGACTCTAGTTTGACTTAGGATAGAATATCTGCATAGATGCTGGAGAGTACTTGCCGATGTTGGGTGATGCCACGTCAGCTCCCCGACATGGACCCCGAGTTTCCCGCGGTGAGTAGCTGAGCTCAGAAAAGGGAAGTTAAATTTCGCATCAGACATATGTCAGATCCCTCTGTCACTGGGGACATGAGAATGGCTGCCAGGGTACACAGTGTCTCTGAAGGGGTTTTGTTTATAAACGCAAAGATCACTGTGTAGGCTTGTAGAACACCATGCCTTTCAAAGTGATTCTCAGTTGAGGGTTGCCTTAAGGTACCCATGAATCCAATGGTTCAGAGACATGAACAGTCTCCATTAAAATAGGCTTCAGATTCCTGCTGCCAAGTTTACAAATGGAGGAAATCCCTGTTACTGAAAACTGAGCCTCATTCCAGATCCCCAACATACAGACAAGGACAGGGTTTCTTCCTGGGAAGTTTCCCCTCATGACACAATTGGGCTCATCTCACCCCTGCCCCTTGAATGTTCCTGATACCTCCTCTAGGTTAGACCTGAAGAGGTAACAACCTTAATTCCCTACTTCTGTCCCCACAACCATGGAGCCCCTGGAAGGGATGATGGATCCTCCCTCCCACCAAACACTATCCTCCTATCTTCCCAGGCATCCTGTTCTCATTCTATCTGGGTCCAGCACAGGAGGGTTCATATAGATGCCAGATAGCTCCCCTCCCAAATGGGGAGGGGGGACAAACACCTGTGAAGAGCAAAAGAAAACAGATCCTTAGTAGCACCCGCCCCATCCATTCCTTCTTCGTATCTAGAATCTGGTTTTCGTGCCGAGGCCCCGTGGTATTGGTTGGATTTAGTGGTAATGCTGGGTTTAGGAGAAGAATACCTAGTTGAACCCACAACTTCCCACTTTGGCCATGTTATCCCATGTCTTTCCAAACACAGTTTTCTCATATGTAAAATCGGGCTAATTTGAACTTGTCTTCCTCAACAGCCCCAACACTGTGTCTGGCACAAAAGAGAAGATTGTCTTCTTGCTTGTGCCCTTCACCACCACGAAGCTCAAAAGTGCTGCTTAAGTGGGGCCCAGCTTGTAGTTGTTTGTGGATCTTCTCCAACTCACCCCTGAGACTGCATTTCAGTGAAGACCAACAGCAACCACTGGGGGGGGGTGTAACTGGCATGGCACTGTGTCATGGCTTCCTTTAAGCCAGCATCTACTTAGTGGATCAGCTCAGAACTTGGAATAATTGATTTACCCAGCACTGGAGATCTACTAAGGCAAGCAGAGAATACTAAGCCAGGACATCTAAAATGTCACTGCTAATCTCTATCTTCAAAGTGAGTTTCTCTGTCACCTGGTTCTGTGTTTAGAGGAAGTCGATCCCCAAGGTGCCCCAAAACCTGAGACCAAGAGTAATGGTTTATTGAGTCATGTGGTAATGGTGGGTTGTCTTTAAAAAAAACAAAAAAAGTATCAAGGAGAAAAGCCCAACATAGTAGGGAAAGAATGCACTCAGAGGCCAAAGTCTGGGGGCGGAAAGAGGGAAGCTTGACCCAAACAGAGCTTCGTTTTGCGGTATTTACAGTGAGGTGGTGTTGGGGGAAGGAGCTGAGAAGCCAGAGAGGGAATCTTGTTGCTGGCCTCAGGGGTCTCTTCAGTGGCTGCACGGGCTGGAGATATAGAAAGCACACTCAAATTGGCATGGCTGTTGAGAAGAGGGCGTGGTGGTCCCAGCCGTCATGTCTTGCGGTGCTCTGTGTAGAGAGCCTTGCCTCACTGCTGCCAGAGGGATGGCCCGATGGTTGAGAGGCAAGGGGGTGCCTGGAGGCTCACAGCAACACAAATGGGAAGGTCAGCTGGCATCCCCAGAAAGTTGCTGGTTGGCTTGCCCAGCAGGTGGCAGAGGCTACAGGTGGTAACTCCTAGGATGGCTCGTGAGTAGCTCTGGGCTAGGACTCATGGGCCAGAAGGACTTGCTTACAGTCCATAATTGCTGGAGTTGTACTGATGAAGATCACACAGCTGGTCCTTGTACACCCTCAGACAGATCTCCCTCTAAGTTCTTTGTGATCCCTTTTTTCTCCTTTGGTGGGTACCAGCCTGGGTACATTTCTCCTCTAATTCCATCCCTTTTGAGATGGGATGTGTCTTGCTTTCCTGGAACTCCTGTCCCCCACAAAAGGAATCTTGAAGGACAGTTTGGCCTTCTCCAAGGTCATCCTGACTTTCACGGTCCATTAAATTGACCACACGGGGAATGAGCCGCAATGCTGGAATTGTGGTTATTTTTCATGTAATAAATAAAGATTCCTTTGTGTGACTCTCTGGGGCCTGTCTCAGGCCAAGTCCTCCTGTTTGCCTGGTTGTTCCCACTGTCCCCATGACAACTACAGATGGTCGAAGGCCGTGGCGGAGGTGGGCGGTGCACTTGGCCTTGTTGTGGAGCTGTAATAATATGGGGAACCTGGACACATTAAAACAACAACATTGCTGGTCAGAGGGGAAGCTGCACCACGGCGTTCCTCCACATCTGCTGACCTTTAAGACAGCACATGTTAATCATTTATCCCCTGCCCATCTGACCATCAAAGATTAACTCCTCTCCAACCCTTCCTCCTTCTCCGGCCTCACCTTTTGAGTTTCTAGCCAGAAAAAAAATGATGATTTCTTGTCCCCTACTCCTCATGACCGCTTTGACCTTCAACACTCTTGCTTCAAGGAGTAGGCAACAGAGAACAGTTATAAGTGGCACCTCAAAAACTGAGCACAACGGGGGTGGGAGGGGTCACTGGGATGCTCTCTAACCTTGCCTAAATAATGGCAGGTCGGAGTATCTTCTGAAAACCCAAAAGAATTTGTCTCCTGACTGGTCCAAGGGGTTCTGGACTTGAGGGACTTCCCCCAAGCTCAACAGGAAGGTCCTCTTAACCCCACCAGCCTCATCGTCTTTTGCCCTTTTTGGCTAAACTGAACAAGAGGTAGCTTAGAGCTGAACACATCTGGCTGACAGAGTACAGGTAACTCCCCTCCAGGTCATTTCTGGGACTGTAAGATATGACAATAAAAGAATGGATGATCCAGCCAGTTTGCCAAGGTATCTATGCAACTGGACATCCTAAGACCACTGTTTCTCTCTGACCTAGATTTGTACTAACAACCGAAGGGCTACCACTCAAGAAGGTGCTAGAAGAATTCCCATAAGTTCTTTGTGAACTTATTTTACTCAAAATCTTCCCCAAACAGTTCAGGGACCCGGAGCAAGATAGGGGTGAAAAGGCAGTCTCGAGGCTCACTGGAACTCACTTTCTAGACAGCAACCCTGAATACTTTTCACGTCTCCCGCCACATCTAAGGAACTGGATGGAACAAGGCTGTGGAGGTAACTCAAGACTATTTTCCATCTACTTAGACAACTAATGAGCAAGATGGCGACTTGGCCTCAGCTCTGGGGGAAGGAGAAGAGCTGGCAACATGCAGGGAACTCCTGGATAGTGCCTCCTAGAGGGACCACAAACCCCTGCAGGCAGGGCAGCCACTCTCGGGCTTTGCTTGAGTGTAACTTCATCCTTCTCTACCCTTGCCCTTCAAGGTTGATTCCTGAATTCTACACAAAACAAAATTTTAACAGACAGGGTTGTGGAAAGAGAATAGAATGTCTGACCTTCTATTCTCTTCCCTAAACCTGCCAGATACTGCAATCAACTACTGACTTCTTCTATGACCAACAGCTGCCACCTCTCTAGGCATTCCATCGAACCCGGAGCCTCCCAGCTCTTTGGTCTGGCTTCACTCCCCACCCCAGCCCTCCCTTGCCCACCAGTGGACCTGGACAACCCCAGGAACTTACTCAGCAGGCTGGAGTTGGGGAAGCGCCAGGCCTCGCTGTAGGAGGAGTAGGGGGTGTGGCTGTAGGCATTGCCAGAATATTCACTTCCTGTTGGAGCACACAGGCAAGAGACCTGTGAGGTTCATGACACCAGCAAGGGGACCCGGATGGGGAGACAGGTCTGTGGGGTTGGCAGGGCTGGGTCCGGAAATGAATGGCACCGGATAGGGCAGGTAAAAGCACAACAGGGACAGGGGAGCTCAGGAGGGCTCACCATATGGGTCACTTTGGGCGGGTCATTGATGTACTGCAGCCCTCCCGAGAGCCCCCGGGAGGCAGATACCACCATCCCCATTTTCCAGATCTCTATGGTCTGCAGAGTGTGGAGACTGCCAAATGGTAGGAGCCAGATTCAAATTCTACTTTCTCTGCTGCCGGGGACTCTCTACAGAAGGGACTTTCCAAGGGGGCTGGTGGTCTAAGAGGAAATCAATTCTCAGGAAAGCCACGCCCTTGTTTTAGGCAAACTCAGTACATGAACTGACCCAAAGCATGTCAGGTTACCTCTTTCGGTCAGCTGATCCTTGGCTTTCCCAAAAGAAGTATTTGTCAAAGAATTTACTGAAGAATTCCCTTACACAACAGCTGCAACGTTGAGCTAGCTACCACACCTACCACTGGTGTGTAATTTAAAGCTCGCAAAGCTTGTTCCTGCAGTGCCTGCCCTTTCCATCGCTCCCGAGCATCTGGTAAAGCCTTCGCCCATGCTACCAATTTAAAAAGGGGGAAACTAGAGTAGAGCCTGAGTAAGCAGTTTGGCTCAGCTTGCACCGTTGACCAATGATGGACCTTGAATTTGACCTTAGAACTCTTGGTCATAAATCCCAGGTAATCCCTTCAAGCATTCGCCTAGCCAATTTAATATGCAAAAGCTGTTTACACAGTCTTTGGGGATCTCATGGGTGATTGTGAGCTAGGTGCTGTCTGTGATTTCTTGTCCACCCCAGACTTTCCACCTTCCCACCTTCTACTCCTGGGCTTGGCTATCTCTGCCTCTGTCTCTCTCTCTCTCCTGAGCTTGTCTCTGTCTCTTTGTCTCTCTCTGTCTCTCTGTCTCTGTCTCTCTCTCTGTCTCTCTGTCTCTGTCTCTCTCTCTCTCTGTGTCTCTCTCTGTGTCTCTCTCTCTGT
>NC_022011.1:53049288-53060226 GCF_000317375.1 Microtus ochrogaster | reverse complement strand
CTCTCTCTGTGTCTCTCTCTCTGTCTCTCTCTGTCTCTCTCTGTCTCTCTGTCTCTGTCTCTCTCTCTGTCTCTCTGTCTCTGTCTCTCTCTCTCCTGAGCTTGTCTCTGTCTCTCTGTCTCTCTGTCTCCCCTCTCTCTCTCTCTAAGCCTTAAGTGTCCTTTTCTATCAAATGGAGTGAACTCTTGTCCCTGTCTCATGGGATTAAACTAGCTGGTGTGTATTAAGTACTTAGACTCAAGCTCTTGATAAAAGCAGCATCAATGAATGTTGGCTTCCTTTTATTCTCTCCTGAAACAAGTGCTAAAAAAAAAAAAGTTCATGGGCTGGAGAGATGGCTCAGTGGTTAAGAACACTGACTGCTCTTCCAGAAGACCTGGGTTCAATTCCCAGCACCTACTATGGCAGCTTGTAACTGCCTGTAACTCCAGTTTCAGGAGACCTGACAGCTTCACACAGACATACAGGCAAAGTACAAACGCACATTAAATAAATAAATTATTTTTAAAAGTTCAGTGGATACTCATATCAGTCACACCACCCATTGTAAATGGCTGGGCTGGGGCCAGATGGACTGCTTCATTCCTGAGGAGCTGTCATTTGTATGAGTGGAAGCCAGGGAATAGACAGAGCTAGGGGAGGTTGCTGAACCCTCTTTGTGTCTAGCAGTTCAATACCCGGCAGCAAGCAAGCTTATGGTCGGAACACAAGCACTTTCTTCTTCTTCTTTTTTTTTTTTTTTGTTTTGTTTTTCAAGACAGGGTTTCTCTGTGGCTTTGGAGCCTGTCCTGGAACTAGCTCTTGTAGACCAGGCTGGTCTCGAACTCACAGAGATCCACCTGCCTCTGTCTCCCGAGTGCTGGGATTAAAGGCACGCGCCACAAGCACTTTCTTTGGGTTAGGGACAGACTCAAACACACGTCTGGGAGAAAATAAATACACAAGAAGGAAGGCAGGGAAGGAGGACGAGAGAAGAAAGCAAAGAAATTATCTAATCCAACCATTTACTTATGAATGAAGAAACTTCTCTAGGGAAGGCCCCAAGGCTTTCTCCCAAGGCCACACTGCTAAATGAGAGGCTGAACTGAAGCCTGGTTGGCACGTTCCTCTGCTGAGGCTTGCTCCTATAGCCCACAGTAGGAACTAAGCCTGTTGACTGCCTGTGTAGTCCGGTTTCAGCATTCCTTCAGAGAAGGGCAATTCTCTTCTGGCTGTGCAGCAAGGGCCACCATCCTATGCCCTTCCTCTGGCCTTCCAGTGCTAACACTGCCATCTCTAAAGGTCAAGGGAGAGAGCGGAGTAATACAACATGCGTGTCCTCTCATTTTTACCACTCATGCACGCATCCGCTCGCTCGGCATCGGTCTGTTAACATATGCTCTGAGTGCCTCTTTGCCTCCGTCACCGGGAAGCTGGGATAGAGGCTGCATCTGGGTAGATGGTACACCTTGGAGTGCGGCATTTCTGCTAGCAGATCTGTCAACCTATACATAGCCACAGAAAATGAAATGGCACCGTGTCCAGGAAAGGCCAGTCCCCTTTGTTCTTATATCAGATGCCACTAGCTTCTTTCTCTGAATTCATCTTCACATTCTTTTCCAATCTGGGCAATGCTGTTCTAGGCAAAGCGCCTTGGAGTCAAAGCTGATCATTCCAAGGACCACTTCAATGGTAGCGAACAGCCAACTGGCCTCTTAGTCTCTCACTTCCTTTGGAATCCATGCTACTCAGTCCCCCACACTGCTTTGCAACCTGCCTACTATTTCTGCTTCCTCTCTTCCCAGTCCCTTCTTTGTTAGAACTCCACATCATATGGAAGAACCAACCCCAGCTTCATGTTAAAGCCTTCTGGGATGCCAAAGCTGCTAATTAGTTAATCATCTCAACTCTGTTCTTGCCTCTGAACCCCCCTTGATTTCCTCCTCACCGCTTCCTTTCCTATGTTCCCACTTGGGTGCTGACCACCATCATCCACGAAGCTCCCCAAGCCCTACCCCACGTCTGCTGCCTCTAGCTCTCATCTCTGCAGTCAACTTCGGCAGGTAATGTTCGATTCATCACCAACACATATCGAGTGTCCCTCTTATCCTTCAGGCCTACTCTCCTAGCTAAAGCAACTGTCGTCTCTTACAAAAACCTGAGCATTGATTCCCTAACTTGTCTCGGTATCTGCAATCTATTTCCTCAAGCACCTGAGAAGCCTTCTAATGCGTGGCCCTGCTGCCACAGCCCATTCTGCACACTCTGCGGGACTTTTCTCCCAGTGCTCACTACTCTCCAATCCGCTCATCTTCTTTCAGGGTACTGTCATGCTAAATTAGCTCTCCTGCCTCGGGGCCTTTGCACTTGGTCTTCTTTTGGGCCAGGGATGGTCAGCCTCAGTTTATCACTTGGCTGACCACTTTGAAAATCTTTTCAGGAAGGTCTTCCTGTCTATTCAATCTCAAGTAGTTATCTGCTCTCCCTGTGGCTCTTCGTTGATCAGCACGTTTTATTGCCTTTACATAGTTATCTTCATGGGATATTATGTTTATTCATTCATTGACCGGCTCACTGCTTGTTCCTGCCCATCCCACAAACAGAGGGCCATGCTGAATAGTGATATGTGGATAGTAGAAGTATTCATAATGAAAATGCTGGAGGGATGGCTGGAAAGAGGGATAGGTAAAAGTATGGATACGTGGGAAGAAGGAAGAGATATGGATGGATGGATGGATGGATGGATGGATGGATGGATGGACGGACGGAAGGACGGATGGAAAAGCCGATGGGTAGAAAGAAGCATGGGATGATATATGTGTGCATATATAAAGATGGATGGATAAGAATAGGCAGATGGATTAATAAAAAAGGAAGATGGTTGAATGAAAAGAGAAAATGGAAGGATGGGAGAAAGCATGGATAGATGTCAGGATGAAGCTAACTCTCTAATCTGCTGGTTCTATTTTCTAACTGATATCAAAGCCTATTTGCAGGGTCAGATGTAGCTTGCGTCTTTTTATGGTGTGATGGAATGCAGTGTGGGAAAACGGAAAGAGGCACAGACGCTAAATCAATAGACTTGTGTTTGAACGACTCAGTCACTTAGTACCATCCCTGAGCACACCATTTGGTTCTTGTAGACCTTGGTTTCCCTAGCTAGGAAACTTGGATTCTACCGGCCTCCAAGATTTACTATAAGGATGAAAGAGAAATAAAGTTACGCATATAAATGGCCAGGTATGCAGAAATGTGTAATAAATGATCACTTATTTCTTTGCAAACTGATTGAAGAATGTAGCTGGCGAGCCTTATTTAAGCCCTTAATTATTTGCCTTACGTGTATGCAGTAGGTGCTTACTGAGTTAAGCGACTTTAATGGAAAAAAAATTCCGCATTCGGTCAACTGACAGATGATAGGCAGTGGTAAGAGATGAATATGGTGTTATTTTTCTACGAAAGACCTTCCTTCAGGAGCCATTTGCACAGGAGTGCTCTCAGGAACCGGGAGACTCATTTTAATGGCATTGCGTTTCCTGAAAACCAATGCGGACACAGCTTACTGGAGACCCTCACTGTGTGCGGTGAGACCCTTCCCCGCTGCAGTTCACTTGCAGTCAACGTAGCGTGTGTGTGTGTGTGTGTGTGTGTATGCATGCACACACAGCAGCAGCACACGTATGCTCGTGTGTGAGAGTGTTTCCTCACAGCACCCACGCAGTCCTTCACATCTTCTGTCCCGCCCCCCACGTCACACTCTGGCCCGAGGAACCCCTTGCCCTGGACCTGCCCCCAAGAACCATTCATAATTAAGTGCGGGGGGGGGGGGGTCTTGCTTTATGTCGCTTCCTTCTCCTCTAAGCAGGCAGCAGGGAACGCGGAGGGCTTGGAAAAGGGAGGTGCAGGGAGCAGACTGGAGCCTAGGATTTTGATTGAGAGGCCCCATTATCCACACTCTTAAAAAAATAACCGAATCTTTTCCTTTTTTATCTTGACCAATCTCATTTCACGCTCCACAAGAGGGAGGGAGGGAGGGAGAGAGGGAGTCCGGGGCCAGGAGGGAGAGAGGAGTCAGAATTCTGTATTTTCAACGCTGCATTAACCACATCGCCACGGTAACCGGGCAGCAACAAGTGCCAGCTCAGCAGGTTCCCAGGGAGCAAAGCCTCCTCTCCTTGATCCCTCCCCTCTCTCTGCCTAAGAGAACTCAACCCACCTGCCTGTGCACAGGGTGCCCGGAGTGGGTGGGTGGCTGGCAAAGATTAACCCCTGCCAGGGGGAAGCAGGCTTGGTGGAATGGGGCCAAGTCTTTAGGGTCAAAGCCAGGGAGGTTGGTACAGGGTTGTTATTGGGGTGTCACACATGGCCCTGAGTACAGAGCCCTCCCCCAAAAGCGTCAGGCCCTTATACCTATATGGGCAGTAGAAATGGTTCCATGGATCCCTGGAGCTTTCCCACATGGCTCCTAAAAGACTGGGACTTTCCCAAAGAAACTATTCATTTGTTCAGACCCTGAAATCCTGGGTCATCGGATCATGACTGGCAGACAGACACCAAAAGGACTGTCAAGCAAAATTCCAGGGCATTTCAAAATGAGTGTGAAGGACTCTTAGCTCACACTCTGTGGCATCCTTACAGTCGGTAGAACCTGGGCCCTACTCAGTGCTGGGTGAGTGTGGACCGCAGAGGAAGGTCTATTTCACTCATCACATCACCGGTGTGTTCATTATCACTGTTACCTTCACCATAATCATCATTGCCATCACTCAGATTTCAGAATTTATTGGAGAGGCAAACTGAGGTTCATTATCTGATTTCATTTAAATCACAGGAGACCAGGGGATTGGGCTCGTGTTTGTCTCACAGTGTTTATTTCACACTCTTCCACTTGAACGCAGTGCAAGAGGAGGAAGCAGGGGAGCTTGGATGTGAATGTAGGTGGGGAGTCTGGAGAGCTAAAGAAAAGCAGAGTCCAGGAGCCACGCTGGCACTGGGGATTTTCTCTGGGTGCTTATATGAAGGAACCCCTCTGGCCCATCCTTCAGTGTCCTTTGGGACCAGGCCTATCTCTTGTCACCTACTGGCTCCCATTTCTTTGATACTTCCCTTTTCCCATGCTTACGCCCAGTCCCTCAGCCCTTACCTGCCACCATGCCTGCGATAGCAGAAGAGGCATAGCTGCCCTGTCCACTGGTGGGGATGTGGGGTGGGTATCCAGGCAGCGTGGGCCCCACCATCTCTCGCCCTGGTAAAAGACACCAAAGAGTCATTAGTTGGCGTATAGGTGGCTCCCAGGCCCACCAGCCCACCCTGCCGAGGCTCAGCAAGTCCTTCCTCAGTCAATAGCGCTGGAGCCCCCAGCCATTCTCTAAACCTAATAGTTCTCTCCTCTGAGCCCGGCTTCTCATTTTCTCTGAGGAAAGAGACTCACCAAGCAAGGGGCTCTCGCAACTGCAGTCTTACTTTGTTCCCCATTCCCTAGGAGCTTTATTTTCACAAATATTTTATTCCTCTACAAAAAAATCAAGGTATTGGGTGCCAGGGGTGGAGTTCCCTTGGTCTTTCTCTCCCTGTCCAGCGTAGAGTCAGCCCCAATGGACTAAATAAATACACGAGAGGCCACAGAACTCAGGGCACCGCGTTTCACCTGGCTCTCAAAAGAATGACGAAAGCAGGCCTTGTGAAATAGAGAGAGATGGATGATCCATCACTGTCCTTTGGGGGATACATGGCAGACAAAGCTAATCAACCACAGAGGAAGCTCCTGCTGGTCGGCCTGGACTTCCAGGTGGATATAATTAATCAGAAAAGTAAGGGACATGAAGCATGTTGACGATTCCTGATATAAAAGGAACACCACCAAGGGACCGCTGTCTTTCCCACACGATCTTAACTGGCATTCCTATCAATCGTACTTCTTTAAAAAGCCATTTCCAGGATGTTTCATCCCCGATTGACCTCTGCCGATCTGTGATTTGTGGCATGCCTACATCCTCGTGATGCCAAGGCATCCCTATGAGCCCCCATCTCCCTGGATCTGTCTTTCCTTCGCATCCCTTCTGGGAGACCTCACTTGACCTGCTGGTGTTCTCTCCATCTACCCCAGCCCAAGAACCAGAGTCCTTGGACTGCTTGCCTCCTCATCGTTCCTGTTCTGTGGACCAGATCAGAATCTGCACATCCTGGCTGCCCAGGTCTCTTCGTGGGATGAACACTGACTCAGAATATTTAGTAACGATGGCCAGTCCACTCTGAAAATGCTACAATACGAATAATGAATTACTTGGGCAAACTAGTTCTTAGTGATGTTTGTAGAATTCCATCTCGGTGGTACTGATGTGACTGGCTGGTAAATTCTTTGTTGGGCAGCTGTCCTGTGCATTAAAGCATATAGAACAGAATCGCTGGCCTCTACCCACGAGACTTCAGTACACCAGGTGAGTATAAAGGATCTCCAGACATTGCTATATGACCCCAGGGTGGAGGAATCAGGGGTAAAATCACTCCTAGTAGAAATACCCTCGTGTCAGATGATAGCCACTCAGCCCAAACGCTTTCCACCATCTTCCTGTGAGTTCCTGACAACCAACTCACCAGACTTATCTTCTCTGTGTCACAGATTGTCCCCTCTTCCCATATACCCTCCCAGATCCGTCATCCCTAAACTTTTTGGAAGGGTACCTAGCTAATGATAAGAAATGGGAAGGTATACCATGACCCCATGTGAACTGTCAGCCACAAAGGGACTCACTCCATCTTACTCCATGAGGACAATTCTTTCATTCAACAGTGCTTATTGAGAAAGTTCTAAGAGCTAGGCACTTGAGGACTTAGCAGACAGACAGAGAGAGAGAGAGAGAGAGAGAGAGAGAGAGAGAGAGAGAGAGAGAGAGAACTGAAGAGCAAGCTTCACACTAAGATGAGAAGGTTCATTAGATAAGATGGACTAGAGACGCAGCCCTGCGGCAACACCTGCACTTTCAAGTTCTGTCCTTCCAGAGAGAAGGGACTGGAAACCAGAGGACTTTGGGTACTCATCCTGCTTCTATGGCTTTCTATTTGCCCTGAGACCAGTCACTCTGACCCTAAGCCTGTTTCCTCAATGGGGGCGGTGGTGAATATGCGCAGCCTTACACAAACTGGTCCTACAACTCCGAGGATTTGAGTATAATTCAACCTGTTCCTCATGCTCTAGGGAGACACTGGGTAGTGCAATGGACACATGCTAGAAATGTTCACATCGGTGAAGTTCTTGCAGAAAAAAATATCCTGTCAGAAATAAGCTGTTAGCATTCATTATTTAAAATGGCATTAGGATTTTTAGACACCTGAACACCAGTTTCAAATTGACCCGCCTTTCCTGAGTATCCAGCTCTGACTGGTCTACTGAACAGGTGGTCTCTGTTCACCTGACGTAAGGGCATCAGAAGAACAAAGGAAGGGCTGGAAACATGGAAAAAGAAAAGGAAAATGTGACATATTTAGAATGAAGAATAAACAGAAGATTTACCCAAAATCAGCTTTGATTTTCAAGACAAGGAGTCAGCAATATGATGATGCCATTGCTGGGGACGATGGTTGGGAAAGGGGGGTGTGAGGGAAGGGGAGCAGGATGGTGGACAGCAGGGTGACATATTAGAGAGAGACAGGGAGGGCTTGCTTAGGCTTCATGCATTTGCTTTTCTTCTCTCTGACCTACTAGAGGGAAGGAGGAAGCAAGAAAGGGGGAAGGAAGAGAAGGAGGGGGAAGTAGTGAGGGAGGGGGAAGACAGGGAGAGACAGAGCAAGGGGGAAGAAGAGCGGGGGGAGAGAGAGATTTTGAAACTGAGACTGAATACTAGATCCAGGCAAGACTACGAACAAGTCACTTAATTTCTCCAGACCAAAATCTTCCTATCTGCCACACAAAGATGTAATTCAGAGAAGAGCTTGTAACTAGGGTTCACCTTATTTCCTGGCTGGTGGAACTTCTAGGCACACTGTGTGGTGGATTTGGAGGCAGGGTCCATGTCTCCCATGAATTAATATTAGTTCTGGCTTTCTGGCCTTCTATTTGCTAACGCCAGTCTGTTGCTCCCTGGGCCCTTTCTCATGCTGGGAGCCTGTGGTCCCACGCCTCCCGCCCTCCTGGCCTTTGTCTACCACCTGAACAGCAGCTTCTTCTTGGCTGTCTAGTGTATATAGACTCCCTGGCCACACACCTCAGGCCACGGTTTAACCCATGATCTCTATCAGTGGGGCCTCACCCTATGAATACCAGCTCTTGCGAAAGAACTCACTGGTCTCTGTCCCCCTATTCAGGGACCTTAATCTTCATTTCTCCTCAGTTTCTCTCAGCAAGAAAGATTTCTGAGTCAATGGCCCAAACTGACCACTGAAGACTTCCCCTAATAAAACCTAGCCCTCCTGGAAAGACAAACAGGACACCGCCCTACCCAAACAGTACCTTCACAGACTGTCTCAACAGCCCCCACAAAACTCTCTGCTTCCATTTCTTTTATTTAAAGAAGATGTATTTGTTTCTGTATTTTATGTCTATGGGTGTTTCATCTGTATGCGCATTCTCATACCAGAATAAGATCCCCCAGGACTGCAGTGATAGAAGGTTATGGGCCACCATGTGGGTGTTAGGAACTGAACTCAGGCCCTCTGCAAGAGCAGCCAGTGCTCTTCATTGCTGAGCCATCCCTCCAGCCACTCTGCTTTAGTTTCTGAAAGAACAAGATTCTGTAGTGTGGGAATGCAGCTCAGCAGAGCACTGGTGTGGCTTGAATTTAATGCCCAGTATTGGAAACAAACAAACAACAACAACAACAAAGTCAGAGGGTCAAGAATCTTGAACCACATCAGGTGTGGTGATGCACGCCTTTAATCCCAACACTCAGAGGCTAGCAGGATCTCTGTGAGTTCCAGACCAGCCTGGTCTACAGTGAGTTCCAGGACCACCAGAGTGACATAGTAAGAGCCTGTCTCAAAACAAGAAATAAAACAACGGAGAATCTTGAACAATCTACGAAACAAAACAACAGAAGCCACCAGTTGGAGATGGACACACCCTTTGGTCAGACACACCCTCTTTCCCCATTCTGTTTTGAAGGCTCTTCATAATCAATTTCTTTTTACTATTCAATTCCACCTCCTTGGCACTTCCAATGGGGGCCTCTTTTTAAAATGTTGGCATGGGCATCAACATAGGTTGGTAGGCTACAAAGCGGGGTTCTCTAGGAAAATTCTGGAACCCCAGAGCTCTTGGTAAATATTCTAATTAGAGGTAGATTGCAGGAACTGAAAGCCACCAGCTAGAGGAAGGAATCCAGGGGGTAGAGGTGATTTTAGACTATTTCATCTGGCCCCTTTGATGTCTGCCCTCTGTGTAACCCCTTTTCAATGCCTTATCTTGTTCTGAAAGCAAGGAAAATTTATGGCAACCCAGAAATCTCTTTGGCAGGACTAAATATAATTTGTACAGAAGGATGGAGGAGGATCCTGGGCTCCTTGATGATAAAAAACCTAACTGCAGCTTTCCCATCCACTGAGCTGAAGTCAGTCTCAGAACAGCAAGTACAAGGATGTCCTTGATGTCACTGTCGTGGGCAGTGGGTTGGAATCCAACAGGCGGCTGTTGGGTGGGTAGGTGGGTGGGGGTGTTTTAAAGGGGGCTGCCAGGAACTGGAGGTAAATCTCACTATTGCCCAAGTCCTAGTGTTTCCTGTTTCTTGGCTGACCAGAAAAAATGCCGAGGCTCAGAGAGCAGTCATTCTGGAGACAACACTCACAGAACCCAGGGAGAAAAAGTCTGTGAAGCAGGTAAAAGAGGTTCAGCAGGTGGCAGGGCCACAGAGATGAGGGGCTAGGAAGATCCATGCAGCATCGAGCATGGCTAACTTCAGAATGAGAACTCCTGACTCTCCCTGCCACCCCTATGAGTGGGTATATGAGGCAGAATATCCCGGGAATGTGTTGCTCTCTGCCTCCTCCTCTTTCTCCCAGGTTTAGCTCTTCCCCTGGTTGGAAGGTTATAGTTCCTGGGCTCCTAAGCTCAGTCCATTTCTAACATTCCTCCACCCCTCCATGATCTCTCGACCTCATGAGGACTCAGTCAAGTGATGGGTATTTAGGGCCCATTTTGGCCAGCCCTCAGGTGGGAACGATCTGCACCGATCACCTGAACTCAGCTTAAACAGTCACCTACCTGTCTTGCCCCTAGGCTGAAGATCTGGGCTTGGCTCTCTAAACTCCAGTCCTAACCTGCTTCTTGCTCTTGGATCCCTGGACCCCAGATCCCAGAAGCCTGTTCACTCTTGTGTTCTTCTTACGGCCTTCACCTCGATACTAGATTTTTAACATTGTGGCCAGTCGTTCAGGAGTGATCCCATCTAGGCTTGGCTGTGGGGGTCACCTGGCCGAGGGTCTTCTACATATTTGGTTACCTCATACCTGAGTGACCACCTGGTGTCTGTTGTCAGCTGCTTTAGCCCATGGACTAGATGACCTCCTAGTCCGCCTAGTCCTGTAGCTGACTTGGAGGGCAGGTCCACTAAATTAACAGACAAGAGAAGCATCAGCCCTGATTGGACATATTGACAGGGATACTTCCAACTTTAGAAGGTGATAGAATGGGAGAAAGTGTGGGGCTTCGGGGCGAGGAAGTCTGCCCTAGGCTGTTCTAACTATAATCCATAATGCAGCCTATGTCTCAGGGTGGTGGTGGCCTATGCCTTTAATCCCAGCACCCAGGAGGCAGAGGCAGACAAATCTCTGAATTCAAGACCAGTCTAGTCAACCCAGTGAGTTCCAGAACAGTTAATGTTACACAGAGAAAACCTGTCTCAGAAAAAAGAAGGAGGAGGATGGGGGGGGAGGAGGAGAAGGAGGAGGAGGAAGAAGAAGAAAGAAGAAGAAGAAGAAGAAGAAGAAGAAGAAGAAGAAGAAGAAGAAGAAGAAGAAGAAGAAGAAGAA
>NC_022011.1:53044027-53049188 GCF_000317375.1 Microtus ochrogaster | reverse complement strand
GAAGAAGAAGAAGAAGAAGAAGAAGAAGAAGAAGAAGAAGAAGAAGAAGAAGAAGAAGAAGAAGAAGAAAAAGAAGAAGAAGAAGAAGAAGAAGAAGAAGAAGAAGAAGAAGAAGAAGAAAAAGAAGAAGAAGAAGAAGAAGAAGAAGAAGAAGAAAAAGAAGAAGAAGAAAAAGAAGAAAAAGAAGAAGAAAAAGAAGAAGAAGAAAAGCCAAGCCTGTGTCTGTGACGATTTGTCTATACTTCCGGCTACTGTCTGTCCTTCTCTTTCAGCCACGACTCTGCAGCTCACACAGTAATGGCAGAACTGCTCTGGATCACGTCCCCATCACCCTCAGCCATATCCCTCACCTGCTTCCCAGCCTCTCATCCCCGCGAGACAAACAAGAGAGCCCTGCTCCGCAGCCTCTGTGCCCTTACAAGCGCAGACCATCTCTTCCCCTCCTCCACCTCCCATTTCGTGTCCTCCGGCTGACATAATTTCACTCAGCTCACAGGTTTGTGCCTTTTAATCACTCTGCTCAGAACAAATGAGCCATCTCTGCTGACTTCACTCTCCCGAAATCTCAAACCCCAAGTCAACACTTTTTCCCTTTCTTCAGACTCTTAACCACTGCCTCTCCGCCCTCACATTGCCCGTCTCCCTCACAGGAGTGCGTGGATGCACAGGGAAGGGAAAAAATACCAGCTGTCAGACAATAGAAAATGCTAAGCCTTGGGCTTTAGGTCAGGGCCTTCAGAACCGCTGAGGCAGTGGGAGCCAAAGTCACACTGCTGCGGCTTCTCAAGCCTGTGGGCCTCTGGAGGCAGCATTCCTGCTTCAGACGGAGCTACCCTGCTCTGGCTGGGACACCTGGCTTTGGCAAAGGCTTCCATTTCAAATCGCAAGAAAGCTGTAGAATACTGGAAGACTGCTGGTCCAGATGGCCTAGACTGCCCAACTCTGCGCTGTCCCTGACCGAGTCTCCCTGTCTCACTCATCACCTCTCTAAGTGACAGGGCCAGGGAGCAGGAGACAGGGAGGCATGCCCTCTGTCATGAACTGTCCAGACTCAAAAGGAGACATCTCTCTTCACACAGGAGGCTTCCAATGGTGGCAGCTCGCTTCCTTTCTTGGTCCTTGGATCCCCCCAGGGCCCCCACTATAATAGTCTGATATCTGAAGACTTTCAGCTGTCTCTGCCTCTACCCAAACCCCACTTTGATGCTCAGGTCCTGACTTTTTGCGATAATGTCCTGTTTGGAAGATCCACTAGGATTAGACACACGAGAGGTCAGCCCTTACTCTGTTCCCATCTGGAGATTGTAGTTAGACCCCTCTTCCTCTTGGACTGTTTCCTTTATCGGGATATAGAGGTTTGCTCCAGACGTCCCTAGCCTACTTCAGGCTTTAAGCCAGAACAAGAACCTCAACACCTCTGGCTGTGAAGTTGTGCAAGTCACCAAAAATGAGGGAGGCCTTCAATGGTGCCGCCGCTCCCCTGGGCGTGGAGCTGGCCACAAGTGGTGACCGACAATCCTTTTCAGGAAGTTGATCCAGAAATTGGCTCAAGAGCTTTTCCCCCCTCCACATTTTGTCTTTGTTTCTTTTTGAACCTATTTTTTAAAAGTTTACATTTTACAGCACCTTGCTCCTTTGTATGCATGCCTATTTCCTCATAGGCTTTTGATGCGATGTCTCCCACTTGCCGGAACCCCCAAAATGACTGTTTTTGATTCCTAACTTCTCCCAAAAGGAAAGAACCATGTGCTGAATAAACTAGAGATTAGGGTGGCGGTGGGCTAGATCTGGGCTAAAGATGGGACTAGCCTCAGACCGGAGGACTTTGGGATGGATGGCCTTGATGACCTCCCTCCCACCCCACGACACTACAGAGCCCGGGACCTCCCTGTCGTACCTGAGAGGAGGGCCTGGCCCGTGAACTGCCCGTACACGGAGGCAGCATGGGGAAAGGCATTGAAGGGTGGGACCGAGGCACCTGCTGGGCCCCCAGAGCCGACTTGCTGCAGATCCAAAAAGGCGGAGCTAGATAAAGAGGAAGGGGTGGAGCTAGAACTGGAGAGCTCTGGGGTTTCCTGCTTTATGGCGAAGGGTGAATGAGGATCTGCCGGAGGGAGGGAGACAACAAGGAGAGAGGGGTGTGAGATGATGGGGCGGGAACATGCACAAACCAAGCCATGAGATGGGCCGAGGGGATGGGGACAGGCAGGCCGGGCTGCTGTAGGAGGAGTCTAGGATGGGGAGCCGGGGCTACACTGTGTTCCTCAGATGGAATGAGATGGGGGAACTGGAGGCTCTACTGCCCTGCTGCGCCACCTGCCGGTGTAGATGATGGGGCAACTGAAGTATGTGTGTACTCAGCCTCTCCCTGCAAGAGGGAGTGAGGAAATCCAGGGGGGCCAGAGACGGAAGGCTCCATCCCTTTGTTCCAGTTTGAGGCCCAGTCAGCATAGCTCACTTCTTTTGAGGTCAGCACCCCAAACACCTTCCTCCTGCCAGCCAGGCACTTCTGCCTTCCCCTGCCCCAAGCCCATCCTGACCCTCATAGTAGGGTCCAGATGGCTCAGGAGCCTCTGGGCATCCTACCTGCCACCACCGGGTAGGTCTGGTGAGTCGAGAGGTTGCGTCCCAAGGGTGTATTGGAAGGTGTCAGGGTGGCCTTCCCATCATCCAGGGCACTGTTGAGTAAGGGCAGTGGGTACAGCCCCTGAAGAACAAAGAGAAGTCAGCAGGGGAGAGCGAGGCCCCGAGCAAGCCTGTCTTCCTTCCTGACCCCACTGCCTGTCTCTGGACCGGGTGGCCCCAGTCTGCCCAGGAGAAGCTCCCTTGCTCATTGTGCCTGCCTTCTTGTTCACTCTTAGCTCAACACGGCATGTTTGATGGGGTCATATCCTCCTGCTCAAAGACCTGAAAACTCTTCAGGACCTAACTTTCAAGCTTCAGAATAGAATTCAAGCCGGGCGGTGGTGGCGCACACCTTTAATCCCAGCACTCGGGAGGCAGAGGCAGGAGGATCTTTGTGAGTCCGAGGCCAGCCTGGTCTACAAGAGCTAGTTCCAGGACAGGCACCAAAAACTACAGAGAAACCTTGTCTCGAAAATCCAAAAAAAAAAAAAAAAATAGAATTCAAGGCCCATGGGTGGCATAGAAACCCAGGTATGTGATGGGGAGGGGGGCAGCCATCAGAGGATCACATCCTGACTGGCTGCTGCTGTCCTTCCCATCTCTTCATATGGTTAGGACCCATTAACAGGACATTGTCTAGGACTGGAGCAGGGAGCGGGTGGGGCTGCTCAGAGACTCTCTGTCTACCAATAACTGATTCTGACTTAGGCAGGAAATGCAGTGCAGAGATGAAGACATTTTTCCCTTCCCTTGGGGGGTGCGGGGGGGGGATAAAGCAAGGATTCCAGCTCCAGCACTCACACTACCAACTGCTGCCCCAGACTGATGGCAATGATCACTTCTACACTTGCTCACGTTTGGGCTTTGCTGCTATCATTCCTGATGAGCAACCCAGCGATACGAGCCAGTAAGACTATGTCAGATTTTCATTACACGTGCAAGTAGAAGCATTTAGTTTTGCCATGAAGGATGCACAATGACTCATTTTGTTTCAAGAATTCTATACTTGGGGTCATCTTCAATAAGAGCTTGTTTCGACTCCTCCTGGTGTTCCCCTGGTATGAGATGGCTCAGACACTCTTTGAAAAGAAATAATTTGTTAGGCTAAAGACAAGAGCATAGCCTACCAGCCCCTTGGCTCCCTGCTGTCCTTCCCAGGGAAAGACAGCTCACACCCACTGCACACACCCTGGTCGTGCAGTTCACAAAAGCACTGTATGAACTGTTGTACGAGACTGGAATCAAGGAGTGTTCCCTGGTTATATAACAGTTCTGCTGATGACAATTGCTTTCTGTAATTTCCACTGAGCTCAGTTCTCCAAGGAGTCACAATGCTTTCTGGTTGCATGCAGGGCACTTTTGGAAGCTGCAGTCAATTCTGGAGGCCACCAGGGCACCATCAGCATGGAGCAGCAATTACGGACTAAATGGCACTCTGGTTCCATTCTTCCAAGGGGGCCTACTTAGAGGCAGGGTGGAGCTCTCAGAGTCGGATTCTAATGAAACTGCACAAAACACCTAATTTCTAGAGAATGGAAGAAAAGTTGGAAATGTCTTGTGAATGTGTGGATTTGACAGTAAAACACTCACTTAAAATAAAACTTCTGTTCCAAATTCAGGTCAAAGAGCAAAGGAAAGCTAAGTAGCTAGGGATTTGGGTGATGTTGCGTTTAACATCTTAAACATGCCAGTGATGACTGGATTTTTTTTTCTGGGCTTGAACTTGAATTGGGGGCAGGAGAGAATAATGATTCAGAACTGAAATAAATGACTTAGGGTCTTGATTCGGCAACAATCTGCAGGAAATTGTGGGTCTGTTTGAACTCTCTGAGCCTTGGTTGTTTTTCCTCCCCTACCTTTTAAGGATAGGGGTCCTAGAATCTACTGCAGAAGACTGATTAAGTATTAATTGTGATTTTAAATAAAGTGTTGCTTGGCCCAGAATACTCAGCAAGCACAGATGTTCAGCAAGAAGTGATGATAGATGTATTTTACTATGATGGGAAAAGTCACTAACTGCCACATTCTTGGCCTGTCTTCATAACAGTCTCTCTCATTCTCTTGATTCACATGGTGGTGGACTTAAAATATAGAGGAAGAGCCACACAAATTTCTAACAGCACCCCCCCCCCCGGTGACACTTCTAAGAGGAATGAGGTCGCTTTCGCCCTCACCAATTTTTCAGACGAGAAGTGTATGTCTTTGTCCCATGCAAAGACCAGGTATGAGCATCTGCTTTTATCTCACCTCGCAAAGACATCAAACTTTATGTGCCTGGATGAAAGACCATGTTCCTTTGGGTGGCACAATACTCAGAAGAGCAAGGCTCAATCTAGCTGCTTTCTGCCCCTCACAATCCAGCCTGATGAGTCAATGAAGGTCAGAAGGAAGAGCTGAGGAACACTGGGCTGGGCTTTACTTTACTCCTTGAGGTTGAGGGTTTAGAGAGGTTTAATGACTTTCAAATACTCTTGTTTTATTCACTTTTTACATAAGAATGCCCTGGCACACACCTTTAAACCCAGCACTCAAGAAG
>NC_022011.1:53038538-53043927 GCF_000317375.1 Microtus ochrogaster | reverse complement strand
AGTTTCAGGACAGTCAAGACTACACAGAGAAACCGTGTCTCAGAAAATAGATAGATAGATAGATAGATAGATAGATAGATAGATAGATAGATAGATAGATAGATAGATAGATAGATAAAATTCATGGAATTGCCATGTCAAAAATTGGTAAGGTAGAACAATTCATACAAATGAAACTAGGGTTGGCAGCCCTAAACTCTGCAATCATCTGCTTCCCCAAGTCCTCCCATGCTCCAGGTCCCAAGTAATTCTTAAACAAATTGAAAAGGTAGGCTGTGTGGTCACCAAGTCTCCTGAAGTTCTAAGTGTCTCTTATCCTAAGATCCTCTATGCATACCCATCAACGTGGCCCAAGGGCTCACTCTAACCAAGTAAGGTCCTTTGAAGGACTTATGGGTGACGCAGGGAAATGGCTCTAGCACCTAGTAGATACCAGGGGTCTCCTTGGTCAAGCTTCATTATTCTCCAAGGGGCGCTAGTATATGCAGATTGCGTTTTTGCAGGCTCACCACCATAGAGCAAGCTTCCTGCAGGCTCAACACTTGCCTCCCGGAGCCATGCTTTGATTATCAGCAGTGCACCCATGCCCTCTGCTTGGTTCTGCTGATAGCCAACTGTGTCTACACCCTTCACAGCTGTCATAGCCAAGGCTGATAAAAATCACTGACGCATATTGCCTCCCCAGCTGTGGGGGTTGGCGCAGGGCCAGCAACCCAGCCACTCATTGGCAACATTTCAACTGCTTGTTAGCATCAGCGTTGTCTCCCTCAGGTCTTAAAGGTGAACTTATAGGCTTGCCTCAAGCCAAGAGGACAGATAGGTCATACCCCGGAGAGTTTCCTGAGCTATTCGAGTAAATGGCACGAAAGGAGACAGACATTGGAACCATTGGCATATCAAATGCATCTCAGTGGTTGTTAGCATTGTAAGGTTTTTGTTGGCCTCAGTGTGGGGATATTCATATCTCTGTCTGCTTTGTAGAGAAACTATCCCATTATAACCCATTTCTCTATGCCTAAGATCTGGAGAGGGAAACCCCCTGTAGCTTGTGTCTTAGCGTTCTTGATTTCTCAATTGCTCATTCATTGATTTCTCATTGGATCATTCGTTTGATATACCTTTGTGGAGTAGCCATTAAAATCCCGGACTTGGGATGTTATTCAAAAGGAGAGGGCTTGTCTCATGTGTGCGTGTGTGAAGTCCTGGCTTTGATCTCCATCACCATAGAAAAGGAAATAATAATGAATAATAAGAATGCTAGATTCTAGAGATAGGAGTGGGGGTGGCTCAAGAGGCCACTCTGTCCTTAAGAAGTCCGTTGCCTTTACCCCTACCCATGAGATTATTAGGATGAACTGTGAAGTCAGTAGAAGCCATGTGTGAGACAGGAAGGATGACAGGGGCCATGAGTCACAGGTGAGGGGCAGATTCGTGGAAACGGAGATTGAGCTGAGTCATTGCAGCCAGCTGGTATTTTTCCAGGTAGAGCAGTTAGAAGAAAGGCTTCCTGCAAGGAGGGCACATGGTGTACCAGGGCAGAGAGGTGCGAATGAGGTCAGTGTACTTGAACACATGAGTCACCCAGAATCCTGGGCTGCGTAAAGGGAGAGACTAGAGGTGGGGCTAGGTGTGGCGTTGAGGTCATCATAAAAGGGTGTGAGCCTTAACTCCAACTGTGGGTCTGATTCTATTGTTGGAGAAAGCCTTGGAGGACAAAAGGAGCCCTGCATGCACGAACTAGGTTAGGAGTTCAGTTTCGGGTTGAAAGAAGAGGGCAGGCAGCGTCAAGATAGCTTGCGAATAAGGCATGCGTGCGGCTGGACACTGCATCAAGTCTGTGCCCTGAGCCTCTAGGAGCAATTTGGACTTGCTTTGATGGCTGGAGTTCATGCTTTGCTCTTGCCCTTGCAAGAGCAAGTTGGGTTCTGCAGCCCACTTTCTCACCTGCTCGCCTTTGGTGTGGCTGGGGGAGGCGTAGGCCTCCGAGTAGTGCTGCCGCTCAAATGGGCAGTCGAGCGGCTCGAGGTGGTGCTGGCTGAAGGCGTCCGTCCGAAGGTGCTTTCGGGGACCACTGCTGCTGCTCTGTGAGTCGATGCTCAGCCGACAGCTGTCCTGGTCACCTAGTGCCCCCCGGGCAGGCAGGAAGAAAGCTTTCAGGGGACCCCTCTGCCAAGCCACCAAAGTGGCCAAAGCAGAGGAGCAGACGGGCTGAGGAGGTAGGGAAAGGGTCAGCAAGAGGAAGGATCCATGCGCCTGTGAATAGGGAGTGTCAGAACCCTACCCAGTCCTAGGCCAAAGGAAAGCCTTCTCTTCATATTAAAGCTGGAGCAGAGTGGTATCCTGTGTCTCGTACCACCCACAGGTCCCCCAAGAACTCACTATCGTCCATCTTTCTCTTGTTGTCACCGCCAGGCTGAGCGATGCCCAGGAGCCCACTGATAGAATAGGTAGAGCCCAAGGAATCCGACTGGGGTGACTCTGGGGGTGTTACGGCTGAGCTGGGGACTGCAAAGGAAAAAGAAGGGTCAGAATGGGAGATGATGCTCCCCACAGCCCCTGTGGCCACCATGGGTTCAAAGCCGGAGGCCATGCTGTGGCCAGAGGCCCTGGAGAGCTAGAGTCCTTCACTTCCAAGGGCCTGCTAGTGTGAGGGGCTCCTAGAATGGTATTTGTCTGGTGTGTCCATTTCCCGTGTTCCCGTGAGTCTCCCATGAGCGTGGAAATAGACTTTATCTCAGGGTAATAACTCAGTCCGTGTACAAACATATGAACACTCGCATGTTCTTGTGTGTCTGTATGTGTCTGTGTCTATATGGGTGTGAGGACTGGGTCTACTGGGTCTACATTCACGGGTGTGGGAACAGCCAAACCCCTAAGCACTCACTCAGCGTGTGTCCTGGGCTCAGAGACTTGCTGGCCACGCAGCTGTCCATGGGGAGGTTGAAGGGTTGCTGCACTTTGGTTCGGATGATTCTGTGAGGGAGCACAAGGATTGTTAAAGAAAGAGGATGAAACAGGAGCTGTGGCTCTCCAGGATCCTGTCACCATGACAACCCAATTAGATGTCTTCTATGTGTCTCCAACTCGATGAGTGGACCATCCAACTATGACCGCACCTCATTCTTCATACCTCCTTCTCCGTGTCATGTGTCATGACCAGAAACATGGAGCTCTCAGGGCAGAAATACAGGGGTAGCTTAGCAGGGTTTGTAGATTTGACCTGGATAGCCTCCCCAGAATTGACGCTGTTCTATATCTCATTGTTAACACCTGAGTGTGTGCCATCATCTGCTCTGTCCCTCTAGAGCCCCAAAGTGACCCATCCCACATATTCTATCTAGTTGTTTCTCTCCTTTTCGGTCGAGGGAGCTCTTTCAAATACAAATAAGCTTTCTGCTTAAAACACACTAAAAGCTGCCCACCGTGGATGCTTTAAAGGCGGGAATCTGTTAAGGTGACCACAGACTTCTTGGGGACAGCTTTATCTGTCACCTTATACTCAGAATACTTCAGGTTCTTCTTGATTCTTGACTGACTTCCTCTCATCTCCTGCGCAAGCTCTCCTTAGCCGCAGGCTTTCGTATGTAGTGGTGGGGTTTGCCTGGCAACGCTTTCCACCTAGTTAAATCCCACTCCCGGCTTCTTACTTAGGGGAAGACCTTCATGATTTCCCTAAAACAAGTTACCATAGGCTATCCCACATGACGTTAGGCTAATAGCCCCTGCAGGACAAGTAGCTGCATTTTTGCATTGTCGTTTTTGGTACTCTGTGTCTGTGTTCCCATTAGATTGTAAGCTTCACAAGGACAGGGATTTTGTGTTTTGGGAACTAATATGGAATAAATGAATGAATTATGTGTGAATGAATGAGTGAGTACATGAAGGACGGAGGCAGGGAGCAAATGATTGAAAAAGTGACCAAGTACTCCAATGAGGGCCAGGAAGGGATCTACTCAAGAAGCTCCTTCCACTCAGTAAAAGGATAGGGTGTTTAAGGAAGGAAGGAAGATACAGCACAACATAGTGTGGGGACAGAGGGAGGCTCCACAGCATGAGCAAGAGAGGACTGGGAGAGGTGACATGTGCCAGGCCCGGGAGCTCCTCCCTGATTCCTCAAAGTGAAGCCTCTTCCAAAACCCCTACTCTACCCAGGCCATTCACGTCTCTTATAGGAATCTTCCAGAACCTTGGGGTCTAGGAGGGCGCCGGAAGCTGCCCTCTCTCACCTGTTGATGGAGCTGACACTGGGCACAGTGTCATTGTCACAAACGCCTTCTGCCAGGAGCCGGTCCCGAATCTCCCAGGCAAACATGGTAGGGTTCTGCCGCTTGTAGTCCCCGATCTTCTCCACCACCTTGGGGGTGGCCACCTTGGGCTTGGAGCCCCCTATCACTCCAGGCCGGATGCTGCCAGTCTCGTAGTACCTACTCCAATAGAGAACCCCCCGAAAATTACCCGATAAGCAGGTGGGGCCTTTAAACAGGAACCTGGCCAGCGCTTCTAACCCCTCTGGGTCTCCCCAGGAGAGGTATGGGAGTGAGTGAGACAGGTCTCTCCCCCAACTCCTGATCAACCAAACACTGGATTTCTCTCCCACAATCCACTTCATTTCTGTGCATAGATTTATGCTGCTGCCAAAGCAAGACCCCTCTGCAAAAACTTCATCCTGGTTTCTCTGTCTTCTTCCTCTGGCCAGCATCAGGAGGCAGGCAAAGATCTCCCTTGTAAGAAAGGACACTGGGTCCAGGCAGTGGTGGTGCACACCTTTAATCCCAGCACTTGGGAGGCAGAGGCAGGCAGATCTCTGTGAGTTCAAGGGCAACCTGGTCTACAGAGTGAATTCTTTTTTTTCTGGGTTTTCTGAGACAGGGTTTCACTGTAGCTTTGGAGTCTGTCTTGGGAGTACCTCTGTTGAACAGGCTGGCCTCAAACTCACAGAGATCTGCCTGCCTCTGCCTCTCGAGTGCTGGGATTAAAGGTGTGTGCCACCACCACCTGGCCAAGAGTGAATTCTAAGACATCCAGGACTGTTTCACAGAGAAACCCTGTCTCAAAACAAGGAAGAAAGAAAGAAAGAAAGAAAGAAAGAAAGAAAGAAAGAAAGAAAGAAAGAAAGAAAGAAAGAGAGAGAGAGAGAAAGAAAGAGAGAAAGAAAGAGAGAAAGAAAGAGAGAGAGAAAGAGAGAGAGAGAAAGGAGGGGGAGGGGAGGAGAGAAGAGAAGAGAAGAGAAGAGAAGGGAAGGGAAGGGAAGGGAAGGGAAGGGAAGGGAAGGGAAGGGAAGAGAAGAGAAGAGAAAGAAGAAGAAGAAATGTAATAACTAAGAGAATTGGAGAGAGAGTAAGCCAGGTTAGAGCAAAGGAATGGAAGAAGACGCACCCTGTTGCCACTT
>NC_022011.1:53034569-53038438 GCF_000317375.1 Microtus ochrogaster | reverse complement strand
AGGGAAGGGAAGGGAAGGGAAGGGAAGAGAAGAGAAGAGAAGAGAAGAGAAGAGAAGAGAAGAGAAGAGAAGAGAAGAGAAGAGAAGAGAAGAGAGGACACTGGAAGTCACAA
The DNA here is from genome assembly GCF_000317375.1 of Microtus ochrogaster. Lineage (NCBI taxonomy): Eukaryota > Metazoa > Chordata > Mammalia > Rodentia > Cricetidae > Microtus > Microtus ochrogaster. The sequence goes on along the minus strand of NC_022011.1, from coordinate 53,038,325 downwards.
GCCTGCAGAGTTTCTTTTCTCCCTTCCACCTTCTCTTAGCATAATTAATTCTCCTCCTTTGCTCTCCTGGCCTCACCCAGGGAAGTCAGCTGGAGTCCCTGACCCCTCTACTTTCTTGCTGGGTCACCTTTGTCTTGTCCAAGTCTGAGCCGTCCCCTCACCCTTTGTCCTCTGGTTTTCTACCAGGTTCCATGGTTCATGTTGAAGCTGCTTCTCCCAGACTCTAAAGTCCAGCCTCGCTTGGAATCTCTGGCCTGATTCAGCCCCCGAAGATGAGCCTCTTCCTCCTCCAAAACCTATCCACCTCCCAACTAGCTGGCTGATAGATTCGTGGCTTGATCTGGATGCCCTCTGGCCTCCTGTGGTCTTTGGTCTCTTCTGCCAATGAATAAAATGGTCTTTATAAACGCCATTGTCATCGCCACTCAGAGCTCGTCTCTTCTCTGGGACTCTGCAATCATCTGACTAGTACTCTCTCCTTGGCCCTAAGAAAAGGCCTCTCTCTTCCCCTCTAATAATTTCAGGCATAGAGCCAGGGCTCTCTACGGTCCATTAGCCCAGCCCCTTTACTTCCTTGAAGCAGAGCTCGCCTTAAATCTACATGGGGTCAGTGTGTGACGGGTTAGGAAGTAAGGCGGACAGGACATGGGACTTTGGAATTTTCAAATTCTCTACTTAACGATATTTCTGATGCAAGGGTCACAGGCTTTGATAGTCCTTGTTCTTCTGAATCTGTGCCCTGTGGTTCTCAGCCCTAACTGAAAGAATTAGAATCACGTGAGTGAGGTATTACGGATATACATAAATGAGTCCATTCCCTCCTATTGTCTGTGCTGGAGTTCAGACCATGACCTTCTTATTTATTGTGAGGCTTTAGAGTTCCTTGGCACAGTCAGGGCTGTGAGCCACCACGCGGAGCCTTACAGATCAATGCTTCTCATTCCTCCCTATTTCTGAGCTTTGTGCTTCCTGGACATTTTACAAAAGCCACAGGCCTAGCCGAGAGGCTGACTCCAGCAGCACTGGACTGTGAATTTTATCAAGCGCTCTCATGGCTTCTCTGACAGACTCTCTGAAAGTTGTGTCTTGAAACACCTAAGATCGCGTGGTACGTGGGCCCGCAGTGCTGAGGATGGCCAGAGGAGGCAAGGCTTGCGGGGAAAGGCGGTGTGTGGTCAATCTCGTGCTTACCTGCCAAGGATCTTGCTGACGCAGCCATGGCTGACACGGAGCTGGCGAGAGATATCACAGGGCCTCACGCCCTGATGGGCCAGGTCCACAATGCGTTGACGGACAACTTCTGGCAGAGGCCTGCCATTCACAAAGGCCCCTCCTAACTGATTCAGCCCTCCGTGGCCTGAAAAGACAGGATTGTTTAGGACAATTGTCAGAACCGGGCGCTAAATGTTGAGTAGAAATAGCCGTGAGTATGAGTACTGCGTGTGACCATGTCTGGGCACTCCACGGTCAGTTCCACCAGCTCTCCCTCTACGTGCGCCCCACCTTGCTGAGAAACATGCCTCCTGGAAAGGCTGGCACAAGTGGTATAAGCGGCTCACCCCATCTGACAGGTGAGGATACAAAAGGAGCACGTCTCTTGTCTGGTGCCCCTTTAGATCCACTCCATGTCCCCCAGAGCCCAGCCTTTACGTCAAGTACTGTCAGTGTTCTCTTTCCCCCATTTTTCTTCATCCACAGACACGAAAGGAATGAAGGAATCAGGCTGTTCTTAAGTTGGTACACTCAGCTCATTGAGTGACACTGGAGAAAATATCTCTCCTCCCCCTGAAGATCCTTTTTTCATTAAAATAAAGGCGCAGGATGAAACGAGCTGTCTTTCCCTTTGTCTTACGCCTCTTAAACTGCAGAACCTTCCCCCACCCCCTTAGTTTTTAAGACATAGTTTCTCTGTGTAGCCCTAGCAGTCCTGGAACTCACTCCACAGACCAGGCTGGCCTCCAACTCACAGAGATCCTGCTACCTCTGCCACCCAAGTGCTGGGATTAAAGGTGTGAGCTTCCCTCGCCCAGCTATAGAGCCGTATTTTGTAACAAGAACACAAAAGAAGTACGGGAGAGAGTATCTGGCTGAGGCAGGTCAGAAGGATCTAGGCCCTGTCTGGCTGTCTCGCCTGAGCAACCCCAAGTTTTCTTCTCTTTTTGACAGGTCAGAGAACTAAAATCAGCAAACGGAGACCTCACTAGGAGACATGGCAAGCCAAGCCTTAGCTGCTTCCCTGATTGACCTCTCCCCTCTAGACTGAGTCTATACTTCATTCTGATCATACACAGCTAGACAGAGCCATATCTACTGAATGCCTAGTGCATGACAGGTGCTTTAGCAGGTCCTGAAGCCCCAAGGTGAATACAGCCATCTGCATACTTGCACCCACCTGACGGGGCTTATTACAGTAGGAGCCTAGACCAGCTAATCAGATCCCTCATGACCTTTCCTGGAAGCTCTTGCTCGGAGAGGTAATTACTGAATCCGTAGACTCGGTCAGAGATGCACTGAGGGGCTCTTAGAAAAGTTCAAGCTGAGACTCATGACAAAGAAGTGTTAGATGAGAGAAAGGAGATCCTGTCTGAGCCACGGGAATAGTCCAAGCAAAGGTTCTGAGGTTGAAAGGGTAGGAGTCTGTGAGGTTTGCGATACTTTCAACTCTACGATCCACAGTGGGTTAGTTTCAGAGCTGTGAAGTCCAGTTTCCAGAAGACCGCAAAGAGCATTTCAGTGGCTTGACTTGAATGACTCAGCTTATGTGAAGAGCAGCCAGGATCCAAACAAAGCTTAGGGCTCCAACCCTTGCTACCACTGAATGGGTCCTTGATTGACAGCTGGAGCTGACCCTGTCTCTGCAATCTTAGGATGACAGTGTCATTGCCTAGGCCTGACTAGCGTCTCTTCACATCAAGGTCTGGATCTCGTGATCTAGCTTAACATGGGAAGGTCTAAGAACTCTAGAGGTTGGTAGAGCAGAATGGATTAAGCCCAAATGTTCAAAGAAGCCAGTATTGTACGGAGAGTCATAGCGAGTCGGCTGGTAAGAAGGGAAAGTTGATGCCAGGCCAGTGTGACCAGTTAACCATATGCATGGACAAGGGTAGGAAGTGTCTTTGCTGGGCACACTGTGCCCATTATCACCCACTGACTTAGCACATTCGAAACCGCCTCCCAATTTCTCCTCAGGGACTCATAATGTCTTCAACAGAACAGATAATTTCCCTTAAGACAAACAAACAAACAAGGTCAAAAGCCTCTGTCCGGGCATTAGATCAAGAGGAAAAACGCACTGGCTGCACACCAAGCATGAGGGACATGGCGGTCCATCTTCCAGGTACAGCTTCTGCCTGTCCTGTTCTAGGCCACCTGCCCCAGTGAATACTTTTACATGAATTGGACGATGTCTTGGGGACTTTCAGTCCAGCCCAGGCGATGGACAATGTGGCTCTTATCTGTTCTGTTCTTGTTCCCCTGACCCCTCTCACTGGCTATGCTGCCCCTAGTGGAGAAATGGGCCCTCACTTCCTCATCATTGCCTTTTGACTCCTTGGGGTCTAGACACCGAACACCAGGGCACATCAGACAGCTATCCAAGTGTACAAGACTGTAGGCAGGACTACTTTGTCCCTATGTTCCAGAATTTTTACTGCATGAGGCATAGATCTTTGCACTAGAATCTCTCTCTCTCTCTCTCTCTCCCTCCCTCCCTCTCTCTCTCTCTCTCTCTCTCTCTCTCTCTCTCTCTCTCTCTCT
>NC_022011.1:53033879-53034469 GCF_000317375.1 Microtus ochrogaster | reverse complement strand
AGTCAGATCTCATACAGAGAGGGGTGTCACAAGTTGAGCATTTTGCCTGAAAACAAAACAAAAAGCACAATCTACTCATGTGGTTCTCCGATAGACATAGCACAAACTATGTCCTAAATTATCCTAAGGGCTGACGCAGAATCCTGGAAACCCACATCCTCAGGACCAGACTGAAGCTCACTGCACAGCAACCAGCCACATCTCGGGCCCCCTGAACTGTGACTTCTCTGGGGAGTTATTTTATTGAGGAAGGGCTTAAGTCAGATTTCTGCCTTGACTCTATATGTTTTAGTCGTATCATTTGAGTAGATTTGGTTGTTTGTAACTTTGTAATAAAATGGAGCTTAGGATTTCTCACTATGTCTGCTGGTCACTGCAATGGGAACATGGGGTAACGGTAGAGAAGCATTTCTTTAGCTGGAAGCCTTGATAGGAATATAAATGTTTTCATTATAACATCAACATGGTTGAATGCTACCACCCTGGCTTGGCCCTAACGCTTGGGTCATAGTTCTCCAAATGAAACACCCACCAGAGTCACAAGAGGGTTTATTGAAGAAAAACCCATTGAGGATAACCTTAAGTCTTTA